>NC_086447.1:126463623-126668279 GCF_028390025.1 Pseudophryne corroboree
GCAATTGACTGTCCAACAGTCCTTTGCGAGGAAGATGAAATATCACAGCAGTCATCCTGCTGCAAAGCGGATAACTGAGGCCTTGGCATCCAGGGCGGTGAGAAACGTGGTTCCGGTATCCATCATTACTGCAGAGGCAACTAGAGACTTGTTGGAGGTACTGTGTCCCCGGTACCAAATACCATCTAGGTTCCATTTCTCTAGGCAGGCGATACCGAAAATGTACACAGACCTCAGAAAAAGACTCACCAGTGTCCTAAAAAATGCAGTTGTACCCAATGTCCACTTAACCACGGACATGTGGACAAGTGGAGCAGGGCAGGCTCAGGACTATATGACTGTGACAGCCCTCTGGGTAGATGTATGGACTCCCGCCGCAAGAACAGCAGCGGCGGCACCAGTAGCAGCATCTCGCAAACGCCAACTCTTTCCTAGGCAGGCTACGCTTTGTATCACCGCTTTCCAGAATACGCACACAGCTAAAAACCTCTTACGGCAACTGAGGAAGATCATCGCAGAATGGCTTACCCCAATTGGACTCTCCTGTGGATTTGTGGCATCGGACAACGCCAGCAATATTGTGTGTGCATTAAATATGGGCAAATTCCAGCACGTCCCATGTTTTGCACATACCTTGAATTTGGTGGTGCAGAATTATTTAAAAAACGAGAGGGGCGTGCAAGAGATGCTGTCGGTGGCCAGAAGAATTGCGGGACACTTTCGGCGTACAGGCACCACGTACAGAAGACTGGAGCACCACCAAAAACGCCTGAACCTGCCCTGCCATCATCTGAAGCAAGAAGTGGTAACGAGGTGGAATTCAACCCTCTATATGCTTCAGAGGTTGGAGGAGCAGCAAAAGGCCATTCAAGCCTATACAACTGAGCACGATATAGGAGGTGGAATGCACCTGTCTCAAGCGCAGTGGAGAATGATTTCAACGTTGTGCAAGGTTCTGCAACCTTTTGAACTTGCCACACGTGAAGTCAGTTCAGACACTGCCAGCCTGAGTCAGGTCATTCCCCTCATCAGGCTTTTGCAGAAGAAGCTGGAGACATTGAAGGAGGAGCTAACACAGAGCGATTCCGCTAGGCATGTGGGACTTGTGGATGGAGCCCTTAATTCGCTTAACAAGGATTCACGGGTGGTCAATCTGTTGAAATCAGAGCACTACATTTTGGCCACCGTGCTCGATCCTAGATTTAAAACCTACCTTGGATCTCTCTTTCCGGCAGACACAAGTCTGCTGGGGTTCAAAGAACTGCTGGTGACAAAATTGTCAAGTCAAGCGGAACGCGACTTGTCAACATCTCCTCCTTCACATTCTCCCGCAACTGTGGGTGCGAGGAAAAGGCTCAGAATTCCGAGCCCACCCGCTGGCAGTGATGCAGGGCAGTCTGGAGCGACTGCTGATGTTGACATCTGGTCCGGACTGAAGGACCTGACAACGATTACGGACATGTCGTCTACTGTCACTGCATATGATTCTCTCCCCATTGAAAGAATGGTGGAGGATTATATGAGTGACCGCATCCAAGTAGGCACGTCACACAGTCCGTACTTATACTGGCAGGAAAAAGAGGCAATTTGGAGGCCCTTGCACAAACTGGCTTTATTCTACCTAAGTTGCCCTCCCACAAGTGTGTACTCCGAAAGAGTGTTTAGTGCCGCCGCTCACCTTGTCAGCAATCGGCGTACGAGGTTACATCCAGAAAATGTGGAGAAGATGATGTTCATTAAAATGAATTATAATCAATTCCTCCGTGGAGACATTGACCAGCAGCAATTGCCTCCACAAAGTACACAGGGAGCTGAGATGGTGGATTCCAGTGGGGACGAATTGATAATCTGTGAGGAGGGGGATGTACACGGTGATATATCGGAGGATGATGATGAGGTGGACATCTTGCCTCTGTAGAGCCAGTTTGTGCAAGGAGAGATTAATTGCTTCTTTTTTGGTGGGGGTCCAAACCAACCCGTCATTTCAGTCACAGTCGTGTGGCAGACCCTGTCACTGAAATGATGGGTTGGTTAAAGTGTGCATGTCCTGTTTATACAACATAAGGGTGGGTGGGAGGGCCCAAGGACAATTCCATCTTGCACCTCTTTTTTCTTTCATTTTTCTTTGCGTCATGTGCTGTTTGGGGGGTGTTTTTTGGAAGGGCCATCCTGCGTGACACTGCAGTGCCACTCCTAGATGGGCCAGGTGTTTGTGTCGGCCACTAGGGTTGCTTAGCTTACTCACACAGCTACCTCATTGCGCCTCTTTTTTTTCTTCTTTGCGTCATGTGCTGCTGTTTGGGGAGTGTTTTTTGGAAGGGCCATCCTGCGTGACACTGCAGTGCCACTCCTAGATGGGCCAGGTGTTTGTGTCGGCCACTAGGGTCGCTTAGCTTACTCACACAGCTACCTCATTGCGCCTCTTTTTTTCTTTGCGTCATGTGCTGTTTGGGGAGTGTTTTTTGGAAGGGCCATCCTGCGTGACACTGCAGTGCCACTCCTAGATGGGCCAGGTGTTTGTGTCGCCCACTAGGGTCGCTTAGCTTACTCACACAGCTACCTCATTGCGCCTCTTTTTTTCTTTGCGTCATGTGCTGTTTGGGGAGTGTTTTTTGGAAGGGCCATCCTGCGTGACACTGCAGTGCCACTCCTAGATGGGCCAGGTGTTTGTGTCGGCCACTTGGGTCGCTTAGCTTAGCCATCCAGCGACCTCGGTGCAAATTTTAGGACTAAAAATAATATTGTGAGGTGTGAGGTGTTCAGAATAGACTGAAAATGAGTGGAAATTATGGTTATTGAGGTTAATAATACTTTGGGATCAAAATGAACCCCAAATTCTATGATTTAAGCTGTTTTTTAGGGTTTTTTGAAAAAAACACCCGAATCCAAAACACACCCGAATCCGACAAAAAAAATTTGGTGAGGTTTTGCCAAAACGCGTTCGAACCCAAAACACGGCCGCGGAACCGAACCCAAAACCAAAACACAAAACACAAAAAAATTCCGGTGCTCATCACTAACTTCTACGTCCTTGAACCCAAAGTCCATCACCTGTAACCCGTCCTGCTTCTCCCGGAACTCTTCGTCATATCTACGCCATTCAGTGCCCGACGATGTGCGTTGCATATCATGTACGAGATGCAGGTACCTAATGATATTCATGTGCTCGTCCGGCCTATCTTCTAGGTAACAAGCCGCGAAGATCCAAAAACCGGCCAGCCAGTTGTCGAAGGTACGGAAGGCCTCGGCCCCGATGCCCTTCTTTGCTGCCGCCGACTTAAAGTCCTCCTTCTCATTTGTCAAGACGAACACATCGACGTAGTCCCCCCTGCGAATCTTCCTCCGGCAGCTGTCCCTCAGCCCCCGCATCACGGCAGTATACTCGCAGCGGACTACCCCGGGCAGGTCGCGTCACTTCTTGGCCCTGCAGCGTCCTCGCTAAGCCGCCTACGCCTCTTCCGCCTCTCCCGCGGCCCTCTTGGCGAATTTCGTCGCGCGTTTCTTCGCCCTAGTCGTGCTACTGACTTCGGACGCTTGCGACGACAGAGAAGAAGAAGAGGAAGAAGAGGAAGAAGAGGAAGAAGAGGAAGAGCTGCGGGAACTTGAGCGCGTGCAAGAGCCCGACCCCAAATGCCCCACCTCACCTGATGCCGTCGACAGCTCAGAATCGGAATCTTCCGGCGTGGCAAAACCGACATCCTCATCTTCCGACCCCGTCATCTCCACGTCTTCGCGCTCACCTGTAGAAGAAAGAGGAACAGAGGATCCAGACAGCAGTCGCGGCGCGCGCCTAGCACCCCGGGGGGCAGGCGTCTCCGTTAACCGCTCCCACTCGCCCCGTCCGGGCTGCTGATGGAGTTGCGACGCAGCCACGCCTAGCTCCCGGCAGGTGCGAGCAACCCGCTGGGCTGCCAACATTGCGCGCATACCAGAACCGCCAGCCGCCGCCCGGAACTGTTTGCCAGTTCCGGGGCCGCAGCCAGCGGCCCCAGCGCCGCCACCACCGTGGCCAGGGCCGACGCCAGCGTTCCGGGAGGGTCAGCACCACCCCAAGACGCGGCGCCATCCCCCGTGGGTTCCCGGGCCGGCGTCGGCGTGCGCCGATCCGCCCGGCGCCGAATAGCTGCCACACGGGGCCCCGCTGTCCGGCGCCCAGATCGGGTGGGGAACCGCCAGCGTCCCTGAGATCCCGCGACCCGGTCTCCCACCCATCACTTCCCTCTCCCAGCCCCTGCCCTTCGGGGCCAACGCCGCCATGCCTCTCCTCCTCCCCGCGGGCACCCATCCCCCGCCGGCCGGAGCTACCTCCGCCTACTGGGGGGGCCCCGCGTCGGGAGAGATCTCTTGTCTGTGCCTCCCTGCTATTACCTGGCTGATTTCTGCCTCTCCTCCTCCCCCCCGCCCCTCGCCGGGCTCCGGCTGTAGGGGAGAGGGCTGGGGAGACAAGGAGGCCTGCCGTGCGTCCCACTGCTTCCCGCCCGCGATCCCCCGGCCGAAACATCTCGATCTACCGCCGAGCGAGGCCCCGCGACAGGCCTCGCTCGGCTCACCAACGGCTCCCGCCCGGCCTCCCCCCCCCCCGCCTGGCACCTCCACTCGGCCTTGGCAAGGGGGGAGTAGTCGGAGCCGAGTGCGGCTCCCCGGACGGGCGCCTGGCGCGCCCGCGTGAACCCGACCCGGATGTCTCCTCCGCAGGGCTCGGAGGTGAGGGCTGCTGCCCTACCACCTCCGAGCGACCTGACAGGACCTTTGGCCCTTCCCGCCGCCCGCGCCTGGACGGCAAAGCCGCCCTGGCCTCAAGCGGCAAGGGTGACCCGGTCCGCCGGCCCGAGTACCTTCCCGAACCTGTGAAGGCCCCAGGGGATGGGGCCCCGTCCCCCAGGCCAGCCACCTCGTCCACGGGTCCAGCCCCACCGCCAGACACGCGGTAGCGAGCTGGGGTCCCGGCGGAACGACGAGGGCGGGAAGCCATAATAGAGGCTTAATTGGGATGCAGGAAGCAAAATGCAATAAAAATTGGGGGAGACTCTGCAATGCAGCACTCACCCACTCACAAAGGCAATTCACCAACAGAGAGAACAAAATGGCCTAGCCTTCCCTATATATATTAACCCTCCCCTTTTTCTATGGGCTGTACTTTCCTCACAGCTAGGTCCACCCCTCACAAGATGTTTAACTCATTCCTTTCCTCTGCAGTCAATTCTCTCTCCTTATAACTCAACTACTACTTCCCCTTCTCCCTGTTTACGCCTGGTCTAGCAACAGGACTAGTGTTTTTTATTGTCAATTAAGGGCATAATGTGTATAAGGGGTACTACTATGTGGCATAATGTGTATAAGAGGTACTACCGTGTGGCATAATGTGTATAAGAGGTACTACTGTGTGGCATAGTGTGTATAAGGATTACTACTGTGTGACATAACATGAATTAAGGGTACTACTATGTGGTGTAATGTGAATAAGGAATACGACTGTGTGAAGTAACACGAATAAGGGGCAATACTTTGTGGCATAAAGTGAATAAGGGGCAGTACTGTGTGAAGTAACATGAAAAAATGCAATACTGTGTGGCATAAAGTGAAAATGTGTGGCATAAAGTGAATCAGGGGCTGTACTGTGTGAAGTAACATGAATAAGGGTGTAATGCGATGTAATGTGTGTAATGCGGTATAATGTGAATTTGGTTGCCCTACTGTGCGACACCATTCAAATTAGGGGTATTATTGTGTAGCAATGCCTCTTCTCCATGAGACCACGCCCCCTTTTTGGAATGCATCTGTATTCAAAATTTGAAGGAGGGGTGGGGGGTGGTGCATGAGTTCTCTCTAGAGCACAGTGCACCAGAATATCTAATTATGGCTCTGCTGTCAGGGTAGGTGCTGCTTACTGCCCTGGCCCAGGGTCTGTGCACTGTGTTATATTGGCAGGGTTCCATACAGGCTCAATATCTGACTGTGTTTGCATTGCATGCATTCATCTTTGCTTATTTTTTTTATTAAATACTGACAGTGGCAGGCATGTGTTGGGCATGTTAGGTGTCACAAGCAAATGGGCATCATGGTAATAATATAATTTTAATCGACCTAGAAAAATATACTATAGATGTATAAGTATAGATATTCTCATTTTCATCCTCATGGGGTAAATCATTAATGCAAATATTTAATCAACCAATTATATAGTTCAGGCTGGTGGTAGCAGAGTAATACAGTTTCTTTGCACTCTTTATAATATAATATGAACCGGGCATTATTTAAATGCCACATTATTCCTGAGTATTGTTGCTGACCATGTGTATCCCTTTATTGTCACAGGTATTTTGTTTTGTTTACTTCCAGCAGCGTCACTCTGCAAAGCATGCATCATCTCAAGCTGGTTCCACAGACATGACAATGGCTTCCACAGTTACCCATGTCATTCCAGTACAGAACCTTGAGAACATGGTGGAACAGGGGATCTGTAGCATGAATTTGTAGCCAACAAATCTCCAGCAACTGGGTGATGCTATTATAGCACCATGGACCGGAATCTCTAAGGAATGTTTCCAGTACCTTGAGGTTGCTCTGGGAGCAAAGTGAATTACCTCCTATCTACAAAGTCTACACATAAAGTATGTTCTCTTTCTACACTCACTCATCCCGCTGACCCAAGGCCAATATTGCTCTGTGACTGGATCATACAGCCCACCAAGAACCTCTGCAATCTGGCTGAGCCAAATTGTAATATGTAGCACAGTGGTTCCCAAACTTTTTTGAATCACGGCAACCTAGAGAATCTGATTTTTTTTTCACTGCTCCTCTAGGCCACAAGTTTCTTATTGAGAAATTTAGAAAAAATATATTAAATGAAGTAAAGTATGTCATCCTTAGGGTCAGTTATGTGGTGAGGGATAGGATTCACTTCTGTTTGTCTACATATTTTATGATTGGCAGCCACAAGCACTTGTATTCCCTATTACATTGACAATAAATAGTTTGAATTGGTCCTTGACCATCAACATGAGGCACCCCTGCAAGTGTCCCACGGCACCCCAGGGTGCCACGGCACACAGTTTGAGAACCACTGTTGTAGCACTTATCTTGTGAATCAAATCGCTTCTGGGGAGAAGATTGTATAGATTGTAAGCCTTCGAGCAGGGCCGTCTTCTCTATCAAAGATGCACGAAAGTTGTCCACACTGAGTGCACAGGCATAGATGCAAATATTCAAATGTAAACAGAGATGCAACGCCCTGATCTATCCATTGTAGAAGTGGCTGTCATTACCATCAATGCGCATTTGTAACTGGTGCAAGGGATCTGTCTGAAATAAGACATCTCTGCAAACACACAATTGTGCATAACCTGCAATTCCGTCTACACGGCCACAACACGCCCTCAGAAAACTACATACAGTATTCATCTGTGCTAGCCTAGTATAAACTAGAGATGTGCGCCAACCCTCGTGTTTTGGTTTTTGATCTTGTTAACCTTTTTTTTTCTTGGTTTTGTCAAAACCACCCTCACGTGTTCTGGTTTTGGATCTGTACTTTTTCAACAGTATTATTAACCTCAATAACATTAATTTCCAGTAATGTTAGGCCTACGTTTTGCACCAGGCTATCAAGCTGACACAGCTAAGCAACAGCAATGGGCGGCAGTGGGGTACAGTCTGCAAAGTTACAGTGAAACACCAGTGTGACACACAATAGATGCATCTAAATTCATGCACTAGAAAAAATAATAAACAATGACTTGCTAACTACCTGGTCTGTAGTAATCTAGCTTGGCCAATAACTAAGGAGCCTTAGGGGACTGTATAGGTCAGCTCAGCACTAGAGTGTATAGACAGACACAGATAGGTCAGATCAACTCAGCCACACACTGGAATAGATGGATAGTGGACACAAATAGGTCATGTCAGTTCATCCACTGGAGTGGATGGACACAGATAGGTCAGGTCAGCTCAGCCACTTGGTCAGGTCAGCTCAGTCACTGGAGTGGAGGGACACAGCGTGGAGCCAGCAGAGCAGCCACTGGAGTTGATGGAGTAAGCGTGGAGTCAGCACAGCAGCCACTGGAGTGGATGGACACAGTGTGGAGTCAGGACAGCTGCCATATGTGAAACGGTGCCCGAACACCGCTGCAGAGACTTATATCGAATCAAAAACATGCAAAATCCGATGCTGTGATGATGTTTTGCCTCGATTTGGAATCCAAGCAAGGCAGCAAATCCTCGGACGGCGCTCGGATTCCATTGGATCCCGAAAGTTTGGGTGGACTTGGTTCTCTTAGAACCAAGCTCGCTCATCTCTGGTATATACTTACAGCAAATGCGATGTTTTAAATGTTGGTGTATCAATTTCAATTGAATGTGATGTCAATTAGGCAAAATACCCAATGTTTAATGAAATTTTAAGATGATAAAAAAAAATTACACAGCTAGTGACAATCTCTCATGCATGAATTTTCTATTAATAAATCTGTGATTAATAAGAGCTGTTGCTTAGTAACAGCTGGGGGGTAGTGCGGGAAATTAACTTTTACTAACTTCATCACTGAGACAGTATTAATATGTTCACATTATTTTGGAGTTATGCTGAAAATGGATAACGTTTATGTAATTAATGTGAAAGCAAAAGAGGGCATGCACTAAATAATGACTTTAAAGAGAAGCTGGCAAGGTGGGGTGGGCAGGAGTGTTTGCTGATGTCGTAGAGCATGTTTTGTTCACTATGTAGTAGAAGAAAGTAGAGCACACAAGATTCACATTATTTTGCTTGCAGTCAATGCCTTGTAACTTATCTTGTGACACTTGTAGCACTTGAATTTTAATTTTCTGAATTTCTCCCATCTTGTATGCAATACGGTAGTTTCAGCATTTGATTCAGGGCACAATTTCTTGGAAATTTAATAACTGCTCTGACTGTGTCTGTGGTAAAATTTGTTGAGTTTGCTTCTGACGCCACAACTAGGAAATCAAATATAGGAGCCAAGTTCTGCAACATTGCTGTAGCAATCTCTTCGTCATATATTTGCACTCCAACAGACATTAGCTGCTGATAAACAGACTTAATTTTGTCACTGTAATCACTCATACTGCTGCACTGACTAAATTTTTGGTTCTACAATATATGTTTATTCTACTCATGAGACCTCCATCCTGGTATGCTGCTTGTAGTGCTGTCCACATGTCTTACTCATGTATAATAGCGTACACATGTTGCTCCACACTTAAACCAATAGTATTCATTACCCTCTCTACATCATCTGGACTTGGATCTGCATCAGAATCTATTGTAACCTTCCACAATCTTACATGCTTCATTTGCATTTCAATAGCAAACTTTCAGGTTTTATTATTCTCTGCACCTTTTACCTTGATAAACCTTATTATGGATGTAAGTCTTGTATTCATGCTTCTTACAGATACAACAATGCAGTCTTTGTGCACTAAACAGCTTCTGTGCTGCACTGCGCTGGAAACACTTGTGATGTCTTCACTTTGTGTTCTATGAAGCTTCTGTGTACTGACCGCTCGTACACTCAGCAAAATGGCAGAAGTGTGTCTTTACTAACTGCAGTGATTCTGCAGATTGGCTGCATAGGCACTACCTGAGTAACAAGTGGATAGCAGTGATGCAAATTCCGCCATCCACATTAAAGAAACACAGAATATAGATGTGTCCTTAAACACCTAGCCTCAAAACGACATGTAAAGCAAGACACCCGACGCGAGTGAGCCAAAGTGACTTTTTCTTTAAGTTTGCACCTTATTCTCACCCCAGACGCAGGAAAACACCACTCAATCTGTACCAGAGCCCCTGGTCCGCAACTTTAATTGCACAGAAATTAGTTTTAAATTTGTACATATTTGCAACTGAAAGCTAGAGATGAGCGCCTGAAATTTTTCGGGTTTTGTGTTTTGGTTTTGGGTTCGGTTCCGCGGCCGTGTTTTGGGTTCGACCGCGTTTTGGCAAAACCTCACCGAATTTTTTTTGTCGGATTCGGGTGTGTTTTGGATTCGGGTGTTTTTTTCAAAAAACACTAAAAAACAGCTTAAATCATAGAATTTGGGGGTCATTTTGATCCCAAAGTATTATTAACCTCAAAAACCATAATTTACACTCATTTTCAGTCTATTCTGAATACCTCACACCTCACAATATTATTTTTAGTCCTAAAATTTGCACCGAGGTCGCTGTGTGAGTAAGATAAGCGACCCTAGTGGCCGACACAAACACCGGGCCCATCTAGGAGTGGCACTGCAGTGTCACGCAGGATGTCCCTTCCAAAAAACCCTCCCCAAACAGCACATGACGCAAAGAAAAAAAGAGGCGCAATGAGGTAGCTGTGTGAGTAAGATTAGCGACCCTAGTGGCCGACACAAACACCGGGCCCATCTAGGAGTGGCACTGCAGTGTCACGCAGGATGGCCCTTCCAAAAAACCCTCCCCAAACAGCACATGACGCAAAGAAAAAAAGAGGCGCAATGAGGTAGCTGACTGTGTGAGTAAGATTAGCGACCCTAGTGGCCGACACAAACACCGGGCCCATCTAGGAGTGGCACTGCAGTGTCACGCAGGATGGCCCTTCCAAAAAACCCTCCCCAAACAGCACATGACGCAAAGAAAAAAAGAGGCGCAATGAGGTAGCTGACTGTGTGAGTAAGATTAGCGACCCTAGTGGCCGACACAAACACCGGGCCCATCTAGGAGTGGCACTGCAGTGTCACGCAGGATGTCCCTTCCAAAAAACCCTCCCCAAACAGCACATGACGCAAAGAAAAAAAGAGGCGCAATGAGGTAGCTGTGTGAGTAAGATTAGCGACCCTAGTGGCCGACACAAACACCGGGCCCATCTAGGAGTGGCACTGCAGTGTCACGCAGGATGTCCCTTCCAAAAAACCCTCCCCAAACAGCACATGACGCAAAGAAAAAAAGAGGCGCAATGAGGTAGCTGTGTGAGTAAGATTAGCGACCCTAGTGGCCGACACAAACACCGGGCCCATCTAGGAGTGGCACTGCAGTGTCACGCAGGATGTCCCTTCCAAAAAACCCTCCCCAAACAGCACATGACGCAAAGAAAAAAAGAGGCGCAATGAGGTAGCTGACTGTGTGAGTAAGATTAGCGACCCTAGTGGCCGACACAAACACCGGGCCCATTTAGGAGTGGCACTGCAGTGTCACGCAGGATGTCCCTTCCAAAAAACCCTCCCCAATCAGCACATGATGCAAAGAAAAAGAAAAGAAAAAAGAGGTGCAAGATGGAATTATCCTTGGGCCCTCCCACCCACCCTTATGTTGTATAAACAAAACAGGACATGCACACTTTAACCAACCCATCATTTCAGTGACAGGGTCTGCCACACGACTGTGACTGATATGACGGGTTGGTTTGGACCCCCCCCAAAAAAGAAGCAATTAATCTCTCCTTGCACAAACTGGCTCTACAGAGGCAAGATGTCCACCTCATCTTCACCCTCCGATATATCACCGTGTACATCCCCCTCCTCACAGATTATCAATTCGTCCCCACTGGAATCCACCATCTCAGCTCCCTGTGTACTTTGTGGAGGCAATTGCTGCTGGTCAATGTCTCCGCGGAGGAATTGATTATAATTCATTTTAATGAACATCATCTTCTCCACATTTTCTGGATGTAACCTCGTACGCCGATTGCTGACAAGGTGAGCGGCGGCACTAAACACTCTTTCGGAGTACACACTTGTGGGAGGGCAACTTAGGTAGAATAAAGCCAGTTTGTGCAAGGGCCTCCAAATTGCCTCTTTTTCCTGCCAGTATAAGTACGGACTGTGTGACGTGCCTACTTGGATGCGGTCACTCATATAATCCTCCACCATTCTATCAATGTTGAGAGAATCATATGCAGTGACAGTAGACGACATGTCCGTAATCGTTGTCAGGTCCTTCAGTCCGGACCAGATGTCAGCATCAGCAGTCGCTCCAGACTGCCCTGCATCACCGCCAGCGGGTGGGCTCGGAATTCTGAGCCTTTTCCTCGCACCCCCAGTTGCGGGAGAATGTGAAGGAGGAGATGTTGACAGGTCGCGTTCCGCTTGACTTGACAATTTTGTCACCAGCAGGTCTTTCAACCCCAGCAGACCTGTGTCTGCCGGAAAGAGAGATCCAAGGTAGGCTTTAAATCTAGGATCGAGCACGGTGGCCAAAATGTAGTGCTCTGATTTCAACAGATTGACCACCCGTGAATCCTTGTTAAGCGAATTAAGGGCTGCATCCACAAGTCCCACATGCCTAGCGGAATCGCTCCCTTTTAGCTCCTTCTTCAATGCCTCCAGCTTCTTCTGCAAAAGCCTGATGAGGGGAATGACCTGACTCAGGCTGGCAGTGTCTGAACTGACTTCACGTGTGGCAAGTTCAAAGGGCATCAGAACCTTGCACAACGTTGAAATCATTCTCCACTGCACTTGAGACAGGTGCATTCCATCTCCTATATCGTGCTCAATTGTATAGGCTTGAATGGCCTTTTGCTGCTCCTCCAACCTCTGAAGCATATAGAGGGTTGAATTCCACCTCGTTACCACTTCTTGCTTCAGATGATGGCAGGGCAGGTTCAGTAGTTTTTGGTGGTGCTCCAGTCTTCTGTACGTGGTGCCTGTACGCCGAAAGTGTCCCGCAATTTTTCTGGCCACCGACAGCATCTCTTGCACGCCCCTGTCGTTTTTTAAAAAATTCTGCACCACCAAATTCAAGGTATGTGCAAAACATGGGACGTGCTGGAATTTGCCCATATTTAATGCACACACAATATTGCTGGCGTTGTCCGATGCCACAAATCCACAGGAGAGTCCAATTGGGGTAAGCCATTCCGCGATGATCTTCCTCAGTTGCCGTAAGAGGTTTTCAGCTGTGTGCGTATTCTGGAAAGCGGTGATACAAAGAGTAGCCTGCCTAGGAAAGAGTTGGCGTTTGCGAGATGCTGCTACTGGTGCCGCCGCTGCTGTTCTTGCGGCGGGAGTCCATACATCTACCCAGTGGGCTGTCACAGTCATATAGTCCTGACCCTGCCCTGCTCCACTTGTCCACATGTCCGTGGTTAAGTGGACATTGGGTACAACTGCATTTTTTAGGAGACTGGTGAGTCTTTTTCTGACGTCCGTGTACATTCTCGGTATCGCCTGCCTAGAGAAGTGGAACCTAGATGGTATTTGGTAACGGGGGCACACTGCCTCAATAAATTGTCTAGTTCCCTGTGAACTAACGGCGGATACCGGACGCACGTCTAACACCAACATAGTTGTCAAGGACTCAGTTATCCGCTTTGCAGTAGGATGACTGCTGTGATATTTCATCTTCCTCGCAAAGGACTGTTGAACAGTCAATTGCTTACTGGAAGTAGTACAAGTGGGCTTACGACTTCCCCTCTGGGATGACCATCGACTCCCAGCGGCAACAACAGCAGCGCCAGCAGCAGTAGGCGTTACACGCAAGGATGCATCGGAGGAATCCCAGGCAGGAGAGGACTCGTCAGACTTGCCAGTGACATGGCCTGCAGGACTATTGGCATTCCTGGGGAAGGAGGAAATTGACACTGAGGGAGTTGGTGGGGTGGTTTGCGTGAGCTTGGTTACAAGAGGAAGGGATTTACTGGTCAGTGGACTGCTTCCGCTGTCACCCAAAGTTTTTGAACTTGTCACTGACTTATTATGAATGCGCTGCAGGTGACGTATAAGGGAGGATGTTCCGAGGTGGTTAACGTCCTTACCCCTACTTATTACAGCTTGACAAAGGGAACACACGGCTTGACACCTGTTGTCCGCATTTCTGGTGAAATACCTCCACACCGAAGAGCTGATTTTTTTGGTATTTTCACCTGGCATGTCAATGGCCATATTCCTCCCACGGACAACAGGTGTCTCCCCGGGTGCCTGACTTAAACAAACCACCTCACCATCAGAATCCTCCTGGTCAATTTCCTCCCCAGCGCCAGCAACACCCATATCCTCCTCATCCTGGTGTACTTCAACACTGACATCTTCAATCTGACTATCAGGAACTGGACTGCGGGTGCTCCTTCCAGCACTTGCAGGGGGCGTGCAAATGGTGGAAGGCGCATGCTCTTCACGTCCAGTGTTGGGAAGGTCAGGCATCGCAACCGACACAATTGGACTCTCCTTGTGGATTTGGGATTTCAAAGAACGCACAGTTCTTTGCGGTGCTTTTGCCAGCTTGAGTCTTTTCAGTTTTCTAGCGAGAGGCTGAGTGCTTCCATCCTCATGTGAAGCTGAACCACTAGCCATGAACATAGGCCAGGGCCTCAGCCGTTCCTTGCCACTCCGTGTGGTAAATGGCATATTGGCAAGTTTACGCTTCTCCTCCGACAATTTTATTTTAGGTTTTGGAGTCCTTTTTTTACTGATATTTGGTGTTTTGGTTTTGACATGCTCTGTACTATGCCATTGGGCATCGGCCTTGGCAGACGACGTTGCTGGCATTTCATCGTCTCGGCCATGACTAGTGGCAGCAGCTTCAGCACGAGGTGGAAGTGGATCTTGATCTTTCCCTAATTTTGGAACCTCAACATTTTTGTTCTCCATATTTTAATAGGCACAACTAAAAGGCACCTCAGGTAAACAATGCAGATGGATGGATTGGATACTAGTATACAATTATGGACGGGCTGCCGAGTGCCGACACAGAGGTAGCCACAGCCGTGAACTACCGCACTGTACTGTGTCTGCTGCTAATATATAGACTGGTTGATAAAGAGATAGTATACTCGTAACTAGTATGTATGTATAAAGAAAGAAAAAAAAACCACGGTTAGGTCACTGGTATATACAATTATGGACGGGCTGCCGAGTGCCGACACAGAGGTAGCCACAGCCGTGAACTACCGCACTGTACTGTGTCTGCTGCTAATATATAGACTGGTTGATAAAGAGATAGTATACTCGTAACTAGTATGTATGTATAAAGAAAGAAAAAAAAACCACGGTTAGGTCACTGGTATATACAATTATGGACGGGCTGCCGAGTGCCGACACAGAGGTAGCCACAGCCGTGAACTACCGCACTGTACTGTGTCTGCTGCTAATATATAGACTGGTTGATAAAGAGATAGTATACTCGTAACTAGTATGTATGTATAAAGAAAGAAAGAAAAACCACGGTTAGGTCACTGGTATATACAATTATGGACGGGCTGCCGAGTGCCGACACAGAGGTAGCCACAGCCGTGAACTACCGCACTGTACTGTGTTTGCTGCTAATATATAGACTGGTTGATAAAGATATAGTATACTCGTAACTAGTATGTATGTATAAAGAAAGAAAAAAAAACCACGGTTAGGTCACTGGTATATACAATTATGGACGGGCTGCCGAGTGCCGACACAGAGGTAGCCACAGCCGTGAACTACCGCACTGTACTGTGTCTGCTGCTAATATATAGACTGGTTGATAAAGAGATAGTATACTCGTAACTAGTATGTATGTATAAAGAAAGAAAAAAAAACCACGGTTAGGTGGTATATACAATTATGGACGGGCTGCCGAGTGCCGACACAGAGGTAGCCACAGCCGTGAACTACCGCACTGTACTGTGTCTGCTGCTAATATATAGACTGGTTGATAAAGAGATAGTATACTCGTAACTAGTATGTATGTATAAAGAAAGAAAAAAAAACCACGGTTAGGTCACTGGTATATACAATTATGGACGGGCTGCCGAGTGCCGACACAGAGGTAGCCACAGCCGTGAACTACCGCACTGTACACTGGTTGATAAAGAGATAGTAGTATACTCGTAACAACTAGTATGACGACGGTATAAAGAATGAAAAAAAAACCACGGTTAGGTGGTATATAATACAATTATGGTTGGACGGACTGCCTGCCGAGTGCCGACACAGAGGTAGCCACAGCCGTGAACTACCGCACTGTACACTGGTTGATAAAGAGATAGTAGTATACTCGTAACAACTAGTATGACGACGGTATAAAGAATGAAAAAAAAACCACGGTTAGGTGGTATATAATACAATTATGGTTGGACGGACTGCCTGCCGAGTGCCGACACAGAGGTAGCCACAGCCGTGAACTACCGCACTGTACACTGGTTGATAAAGAGATAGTAGTATACTCGTAACAACTAGTATGACGACGGTATAAAGAACGAAAAAAAAACCACGGTTAGGTGGTATATATTATAATACAATTATGGATGGACGGACTGCCTGCCGAGTTCCGACACAGAGGTAGCCACAGCCGTGAACTACCGCACTGTACACTGGTTGATAAAGAGATAGTAGTATACTCGTAACAACTAGTATGACGACGGTATAAAGAACGAAAAAAAAAACACGGTTAGGTGGTATATATTATAATACAATTATGGATGGACGGACTGCCTGCCGAGTTCCGACACAGAGGTAGCCACAGCCGTGAACTACCGCACTGTACACTGGTTGATAAAGAGATAGTAGTATACTCGTAACAACTAGTATGACTATGACGACGGTATAAAGAAAGAAAAAAAAACCACGGTTAGGTGGTATATAATACAATTATGGATGGACGGACTGCCTGCCGAGTGCCGACACAGAGGTAGCCACAGCCGTGAACTACCGCACTGTACTGTGTCTGCTGCTAATATAGACTGGTTGATAAAGAGATAGTATACAATACTACTAATATACTGGTGGTCAGGCACTGGTCACCACTAGTCACACTGGCAGTGGCACTCCTGCAGCAAAAGTGTGCACTGTTTAATTTTAATATAATATTATTTATCATGTACTCCTGGCTCCTGCTATAACAACCTGCAGTGCTCCCCAGTCTCCCCCACAATTATAAGCTTTATATACAATACATTGATGTGCAGCACACTGGGCTGAGCAGTGCACACAGACTGAGTCACTGTGTGACTGTGTATCGTTTTTTTCAGGCAGAGAACGGATATATTAAATAAAACAAACAACTGCACTGTCTCTGGTGGTCACTGGTCACTGTGGTCGTCAGTCACTAAACTCTGTCTGCACTCTGCACTCTCTTCTAATCTACAGTATCACAGCAATCTCTCTCTCTCTCTCTCTTCTAAATCTAATCTAAATGGAGAGGACGCCAGCCACGTCCTCTCCCTATCAATCTCAATGCACGTGTGAAAATGGCGGCGACGCGCGGCTCCTTATACAGAATCCGAGTCTCGCGAGAATCCGACAGCGTCATGATGACGTTCGGGCGCGCTCGGGTTAACCGAGCAAGGCGGGAAGATCCGAGTCGCTCGGACCCGTGAAAAAAAAAGTGAAGTTCGTGCGGGTTCGGATTCAAAGAAACCGAACCCGCTCATCTCTACTGAAAGCACAATGGAACTTGAAGCAAGGCCGTAGCTACCATAGGTGCAGGCAGTGCAGCTGCTATGGGACCCAGAGCTGAGAGGGGCCCACCTTCCCTATTTCACCATTAGTATATACACAAAGGGCCCTTACAACTTTTGCCTTGGGGCCTACAATATATCTAGTTATGCCCCTGGTCCTGATCATTGTAATCAGGGCTGGTTCTGAGGCTTTGCGCGCCCTGGGCGGCAATGGGGGTGTGGCTTTGTACAGGGGGCGTGGTCATTTACACCCCCTGTACAGACTACTGTAGCGCTCTGAAATGTGCCCACTGCCCCACGCTGCCGCTGGCCGCTGTGAAGCCCTTCGTGGAGAGGTTCTTTAATGTGCGGTGCGCGATGACGTCATCGCGCACCGCACAGTAAAGGACCTCTCCACGAAGGGAAACTCTAGTTTCCCTTCACAGTGGCCAGCGGCAGCAGGGGGCAGCGGGCAGCGGTGGGCACAGCAGCAGCGGATCTTGCCCTGGTGCAGCGCCCTCCGGATGGCGCCGGCGCCCTCCGGAAGGCGACGCCCCGGGCAAAAGTCCTGCTTGCCCGTGGCAAGATCCGCTACTGATTGTAATGTCATATAAATGTAACTGGAGGGTATTATAATGTGGCATACTATGAACTGGGGACACTGTATGTCATAATGTGAATTGGGGCTACTGTATAATGGAAATGTGTACTGGCATAATGTGTACTGGCAGCCCTACAATGTGACATAATGTGAACTAGGGCACTACTATGGTTCATAAAAGATACTAGGGCACTACTATGTGGCATAACATTAACTAAGGCACTAATATGTCTCAGAAAATCAACTAGGCACTATTATGGGGCAAGAAAATTACCAAGAATGGGAGATTGGGCGCATATAGGTGTTGTTTATTTAATGCTGCTGCTACAAAATTGGGGTTAGTTACACCCAATAAATAAACCTAAAAACAACACAGTAGCGGCGCTCCCAGGATTCTATAATGTTATAAATAAGGATTGAATGAAAAAAAAAATATTTAAAAAAACATTAAAATCTCTAAAAACTATGAAAAAAGAGGGGTCACAATAATAACAGCTGCCTATAGAGTGTGATCCATTCCCATTTTGGATAGGCTGGATTGTAGATGGGTGAAAGGAGTAAATGACTGACAGCACAGTCTTAATGGTATAACATTACCACAATGGTACCGCTGGAGGTGTAGTCCTTTGTAAGTGTTCCTTCAGAGCCGGCCCTAACCAATATGATGCCCTAGGCAAGATTTTGGCTGGTGCCCCCTAGCACCACCGCTAGTTCCGCCTCTGACCCTGCACCATCACCCCCCACCCATAGCAGTCCTTTTTTTCCTTTTCCTACCCCCTGTAATTTAAATAAGAACAGTGTGCACATTTGGCCTTACACATATGCCGCACATTATTAGTGCCCTTATACACATAATGACAGACATAGTGCCCCTTACACATATCTATGTTACACATTATTAATGCCCTTATACACATAATGACACATGTAGTTCCCAGCGTGAGTCAACTGGCAGCTCTGCTAACGTCGGGTGCCTATTTTTTTTATGAAAATGCATCTTATTTGCATTGCTATGTGGCTAGGATACACAAGCAGCTTCTGCTGATTAAAATGATATGTGGCATGCCTATATACTGTGTGCGACTGTGGCTGTATCTGCGTACGAAATGCTACACACAGAATATAGGCATGCCGCATATCATTTTAATCAGCAGAAGCTGCTTGTGCCCCTAGGCATACCAGATGCCCTAGGCAATTGCCTAGTTTGCCTATACCTAGTGCAGGCTCTGTGTCCCTTAGTTGTAATCAAAAAACCACTCAGGGTTCGGGGTCCTCACTAGGTCGCGGTGTCCTCCTTGTGTGAAGAGAGTTTGTTATACTCCAAATGCAGTTGGTCACCACAATTATTCTGCTGAATTTAGAAGTCCAGTCTTGGTCCGGGCACACAAGATAGCAATCAGTTAAATGAGATGTGATCCAAAAAGCCAACTGATACATTTCGCTGCGGGCACTGCAGCTTTATCAGAATTCAGCAGAATAATTGTGGTGACCAACTGCATTTGGAGTATTACGAATGTGATGAATTAATTAAATTAATATAATTTTTTCATTCAATCCTTATTTATACTATTATGGGGCATACAATTAACAACTTCTGCAGAGAGGTGTCTCTCTAGAAGGGTTGAGACAGGGGGTCCTTCAAAATGTTGCTATGGGGCCCACAAAGTTCTGGCTATGCCCCTGACTTGACGTGAATAAAAGCCGCTGAAGCACTTTGTATAAAGATTCAGACTCATTAGTATGTAGATGTACAAGTATTGCATATCAAATGAATCAGTGTCATGAAGCGGTTTTGTTGCGTCAAACTGCACAAGTGGCATGGAGTCTGGCGCGCTGAGAAGGGCTGTTTGGCGAAACTGGAGCAACAGTGAATGAAGATACATATGTACATCTACAAGTCGCCTCTCATTTTCAAATGTGTTCTGTATACATTATATACAGTTGTGACCTAATTACAGACAATTACAATTTTATAGCGCCGAATTACAGAAGTTTTTAAAGATCTGAACAGATCGCAACATTTGTGAAAACACTTGAGAAACAGTTATGTTTTTGACATTGTGCATTTATCAAATTATTTTTCCAATACAGCTTGAGTCCCCATATCCAAAATTCCAAAATACGAAATATTCTGAAATAAGGAATGTTTCTTTAGCTCAACTGAGATGGTGACACCTTTATTTTCTGATGGCTCAATGTCATACTTACCTTCTCCGGGTGGGTGCAGCCTGGTCTGCGCATAGTGGGCGTGACTAGCACGAAAGTGGACTGTTTTGTGGCATGATTGCATGATTGTTGCTCTGCCCCCCGCAATACAGTGCTGAGAAAACAGGCATTGCAGAGCCGGGGGCAAGGCTAAGGTGACGCAATTCACCATGAATCGCATCATCAGGTATTCCCTTGTGCTCTGTTGTGGGCAGCCAAGGGGGAAGGGTGGTGCGCGGTCAGCTGGAAGGGGATGTGGGAGACTTGCCCACCTTTCTGGTGGGCCATGAGCAGCTCACGATTTTCGGGAGCCTCATAGCTGTTCATAGCAAGTATGTTTACATACACAAACTTTGTTTCATGCACAAAATTGTTACAAATATTGTATAACATTACCTTCAATGAAACATAAATGCATTCTGTGTTTATACTTGGGTCCCATCCCCAGGATATCTCATTATGGTATGCAAATATTCCAAAATATGGAAAAATCTGATATCCAACATACTTCTGGTTCAAGCAACTTGGCTATCTGTACATAGGGTGTCATTCCGACTTGATCGCTTGCTAGCTGTTTTTAGCAGCCGTGCAAACGCTAAGTCGCCGCCCTCTTCGTGCGAACGAAAGGATTGCAGAGCGGCAGCAAAAAAAATGTGTGCAGTTTCAGAGTAGCTTCAGACCTACTCCTAGCTTGCGATCACTTCAGACCATTCAGTTCCGGATTTGAGGTCACGAACACGCCCTGCGTTCGCCCAGCCACGCCTGCGTTTTCCCTGGCATGCCTGCGTTTTTCCGAACACTCCCTGAAAACGGTTAGTTGCCACCCAGAAACGCCCACTTCATGTCAATCACTCTGCGGCAACCGGTGCAACTGAAATGCATTGCTAGACCGTGTGCAAAACTGCATCGTTCGTTGTGCCCGTATGTCATGCGTGCGCATTGCGCCGCATATGCATGCGCAGAACTGCCGTTTTTTAGCCTGATCGTTGCGCTGCGAACAAATGCAGCTAGCGATCAACTCGGAATGACCCCCATAATGCAGCTATGCAGGCAGGTACATACTACATATGGTGTAAAAATGGCATTTTTTGTTTGTTTGATGGTAAAAGCAAAGGAAATTAACAGAAAATAAGATATTTTATGTATTTTATAATAACAATGTTCTATAGAATAGGGAATTAAATATAAATAAGCAACCCACAATGTAAATGGTGTCTCACAAGAATAAAACAAACGCCATTCTTTGCAAGAGAAGATGGTTACATTTACCTCGGTAACTGAGAGATGTGTTAAATATTTAAAAGAAATGGTCTGGAATTGTCACATTTCATTTGTGTATGACTGCTGTGTGTGTGATCTGAGCTGGAAGGAAACACTCATCCCTGGCGGAGTGCTATCCCAGTGAGGATGATCAGTGGAGAGAATATGTCTAGGAATAAGAAATATGGGATGAACATGAGCATTTCCTGACAATGGATGCTGAACATGCAACATCACAAGCTGTAACACAGATACAGCGGGCAGAGGGCCTGTTTCAGAGGTAAATGCAATGAAGATGTTGGAACGCAATTAAGTGATTTTTGGCAGGTGTTGTGGTGCATCTGTGATTCTTCTTGACACACCACCATAACACGCACCATTGACACATGCACTCGGCCTTATGACAAGAGCAGTATGTGGTATGCGTGCGACCACTATATGCCAATACAAGTTTCTGTAGGGCTAATGCTGGGATCTGTGCGGCTTCAAGGGGAAGATAAATATGTATGATAAAGAAAGTTAATTTTTTATAGACTCTCTCTCTTTAGCCAAAGATGATGGACCATCTATATCAGGTGCCATGTGGCACCAGGGACTCAGCATAATGCATCACACTCCTTCTAAGCCCGCCCCCAGACTCTCATTGGCTAATTTCACTGGGGGCGGGCTTAGAAGAAGTCTGGGGGCGGGCTTAGAAGAAGTGTAATGACTTATGCTGAGACTCGGGTGCTGCATGGCTCCAGGTACAGCACTGCTGATCCCCAGGGGAATCAGCCAGCACATGTATTACATACATCAGAACATGTATGTTTATATGTGCGAAGCGGTTCTCCCCTGCATTATATGGTCGGCGATACGGCTGCCGCTGTTACATACACTGCACTATGTATGGCGGGCCCTTCTGCTACATCTAATGGCTTACTGTGATTGCTGGCCCTGTACATGTCTCATGTATTACATACACTGCACTTTGTATGGGTCAGACTGTAGTTTGTTAAGTGCTAATTATGTCACTTCATGGGCTGGCCACACTCGCTCTACAATCAAGAATTTGGAAAGCTCACTCTAGAAATCCTGGGTTTGCCCCTGCCTTCTCCATAGACACAACTCAGAACAGTACAGAAACCTAGCTGTATTCCCACAATACTCCCAGAGAATGGAACAGTTCAGTGTCATCGAATGGTCGCCACCCAGTTTCTACATTGAAACGCAAATTTCAAATAAAGGGAGAGATGTATCAGAGCTTTGAGAGAGATACAGTGGAAAGAGATGGGGTCTATTTACTAAGCCTTGGATAAATAAAGTACCAGCCAATCAGCTCCTAACTGCCATGTCACAGACCAAGGTCGTAGCCAGAAATTTGTGGGCCCCATAGCAACATTTTGAATGGGCCCCTTTCTGAATGCTTTTAGAGAGGTACCGGTCCACAGCAGTTGTTCATTTCATGCCCAATAATAGTGCCCTCGTTCATTTTCTGAACCATAGTAGTGCCTTAGGTAATGCTATGCCCCATAGTTGTGCCCTAGTTCCCAGTACAATATGTGACATTGTAGGGCTGCCAGTGGATGTAATCTTTTTAGACTTTGCCAAAGCTTTCGACACTGTACCACACATGCGTCTTATCTATAAGCTACAAGAAATTGGGCTAGGGAGCACAATATGCACTTGGGTCAGTAATTGGTTAGATAATAGGGAGCAGCGCGTTGTGGTCAATGGATCATTTTCAAATTGGACTGAAGTACTAAGTGGTGTGTCACAAGGGTCTGTACTTGGACCACTTTTGTTCAACATTTTCATCAATGACCTAACAGTAGGTCTAAAGAGCATGGTGTCAATTTTCGCAGACGATACCAACTTGTGTAAAGTTATAAATACGGAGGGGGATGCTGAGTCTCTTCAGAACGACTTAACTAAACTGGAAGCATGGGCAGCAAAATGGAGAATGAGATTCAACACATATAAGTGTAAGGTAATGCACTGTGGGGGCAAGACCAAAAATTACACCTACATACTAAATGGGGTAATACTAAGGGATTCTGTACTGGAAAAAGACTTAGTGGTTCACATAGATAACAAACTAAGCAGCAGTACCCAAAGTAGGAGTGCAGCAAAGAAGGCTAATAAGATATTAGCATGCATAAAACAGGGAATTGATGCAAGGGACGAGAGTATTATACTCCCATTATATAAATCACTAGTGAGGCCACATCTTGAATACTGTGTGCAATTTTGGGCACCATATTACAAAAAGGATATCCTGGAGCTAGAAAAGGTTCAGAGGCGGGCGACCAAACTAATCAAGGGCATGGTGACGCTGGAATATGAGGAAAGGCTTGCAAGGCTAGGCATGTTTACATTGGAAAAGAGGAGACTAAGAGGGGACATGATCAACATCTACAAATATATAAGGGGTCAATACACAGAGCTCGGGAGGGACCTGTTTTCTATAAGATCAGCACAGAGGACACGTGGTCACTCGCTTAGGTTAGAGGAGAGGAGTTTCCGCACATTGAGGCGTAAAGGTTTTTTCACAGTAAGGACAATACGTGTTTGGAATTCCCTGCCTGAGAGAGTAGTAACAGCGGACTCAGTCAACACCTTTAAGAATGGGTTAGATAAATTCCTATTGGATAAAGATATTCAGGGTTATGGTGCGTAGGCATGCATTATAGTTAATATAACTAGTCATAACATAAAAATAACTAGTCCTATAATAAGACTGCATAGGAGGCCACAAATAGGTTGAACTCGATGGACAATTGTCTTTTTTCAAACTTAGTTACTATGTTACTATGCTACATTATGCAACACAGTACTCCCAATTCACTTTACGATATACAGTGTCCCCAGTTCATATTATGCCACATTACAGTGCCCATAGTTTATAAAATGCCACACTACAGTGTCTCCACTTCATATTGTGTCTCATTACAGTGCCACAGTTCATATTGTGTAACATTATGTATGTTGCCCTCCAGTTCATTTTATACCACATTACAATGAGCAGGTCCAGGGGCATAATTACATATATGTAGGCCCCAAGGCAAAATTTTGAAAGAGACCCTATTTATCACCCAAAGGTAAAAATGTAAATAACACTTGTAACTGTGACAGGGAAGGTGGGCCCCTCAGCTCTGGGCCCCTCAGCAGCTGCACTCCCTGCACCTATGTCAGCTATGCCCTTGTCACAGACTGTGTTTGAAAAATGTAATTTAGGAGCTGGTTGGCTGGTACTTTGTCTCCGACCACTTTATCTCTCTACAAGGCTTAGTACATAGACCTCAAAGTACCAATCAGCTCCTGTCAAGTTACAGTCTTTATTTGAAAAATGACAGTTAGGATCTGATTGGTTGGTATTTTATCACCGTCCACTTTAACGATCTTCAAACTTTAATAAATCTCCCCAAAAGCGTGGTTCGGCAAAAATCAGTCCGACTCAAAATTGGGCAGAGATATGCAAGACTATGGGGGTCATTCAGATTTGATCACTGCTGCGCGTTTTCACAAATTTTGCTGTCCTGCGTTCAGATAGTTGCCGCCCCCAGGGGGAGTGTATATTTGGCGTGCAAATGTGCGATCCTATGTATACGCCCAGCTGCTAAAATCCACTTTGTGCAGTCTCTGTGCAGCCTAGGACTTATTCCTACAGTGCGATCACATCAGGCTGATCGGGGCCGCAGCTGATGTCAGACACCCTCCCTGAAAACGCTTGGGCACCCCATGCTTTTTTATGAACACTCACAGTAAACGCTCAGTTACCAAATGGCTTCCTCCTGTCAATCACCTGGCGAACGCCCGTGCAATTAGAATTTTCGCACCATCCTGTCACTGGCCGGCAATGCCCTTTGTCGTTATCCGGTGCGCGTTCGCATTGCGGTACATATGCATGTGCAATTATGACCTGATCGCCTGCTGTGCGAAAATGCACAGCAGCGATCAGATCTAAATGACCCCATAAGGAAGGGCGACAGAAGCTTTCGTCCAGGGGCCCCCATATGTAAGGGGCCCCCACACACTGCTGTTTCAGTGGAGTAGTCTGCCTCCAGCGGCTCAGCTGTTCATTAATAGCAGCCACTGAGGAGCTCCTTTGTCTTCAGTCAGTCTCACAGAACAGTGAAGTGAAATCCCGCAAGACACTGACCCTGAGCCAGAAGTTTCTGCAGCTTTGACACGCTGTCCCTGCCCGGGTGTGGTATGGAAGGTAGATAGTAACTTGGTCGACAGTGTCTAGGTTGACCACTATTGGTCGACAGTAACTAGGTCGACAGGGTCTCTAGGTCGACATGGTCTAGGTCGACAGGTCAAAAGGTCGGCACAGGTTACCGTTCCCAACTGTAGTCCACGTGGATCGTTAAGTATGAAAAGGTTCAAAAAAAGAAACAATCGTGAAAAACTCGACCTAGAACATGTTGACCTAGAGACCCTGTCGACCTAAAAACCCTGTCGACCTAGTTACTGTCGACCAATAGTGGTCGACCTAGATTGTGTCGACCTAGTTACTGTCAACTTAGAGACCGGATCCCGTCCCTGCCCATGCTGCTGCATCCAGATATTGTGTGTGTGTTTAACGGTGCACAAGCGGGGTACTCAGGGTTTGCCAGCTTTTTTATTTGGGGGGGCACATCTTCATTGTCCCTGGACCACCACCATGCTTAATCCGGCCCTGTTGTACAACTGCAAAATAGCAGAAACAGAACAAGATTTCACAGCAAAAGGTTTTTAAACATTACTGTTGCTCTGGTGTGAGATTGTCCAGCATTGATCACACGTGACAGAGCGCTGCTAGGACAGCCATAGCAAATAACTCTCTAGCACTCTGTAATTGTGATGAATAGTTGTGCTGCAAAGGAGATAATGAACAGTTCCATCATCATAAATCACATAATGTGGAAATATTGGATGAGACTGAAAATATTTGAAGTGCAGGTCTCAACACGGGTGGTTTCTCTGTGGCGTGTCCGACATGATTATATATTTCAGATATGCTCCGACGTTTCAGCTCCATTCCAAAAAGAGATCATCAAAAGAGGTTTGTAGTATCTCATGCAGAGATGAACAGAAAATAGGGTGTATGTTGTTCCCAAACTGTGGGGTTTATTCAGAGGTGGATGCTAATGGCACAGTCGTTGAGTCTTTGTACGCTCTGTGAAATTGTGCAAAAGCCACAGGAGGCGTCTTTAGTATAGCCGGCTTCTGTGATCTGATGCTGCGTCTGAGGGCCTAGCATCAGATCATCTGCATGACCACTAGATATCTGGGTACTTGGGATGTCTGGCAAACTCACGCTGATGGGGCCAGTGAAGCTGCACCAGAGGACACAGCCACTGGCTTCAGCATGCCCAGAAAATGAGGCCAACAACCCCTCGTTTTCTGGAACGCTGCCTGCTGCTGGCCGAAAACATCAGCAGTATGTTAATCATGCTGTGGCTTTTGGGGCACTGCAAGCGGCATTGCATCCCCAGATCTGCACATGTGCAGTGCGTCTTCTGCAGAGGCGCAGATCTTAAAACATTGATGTTTGGTGTAAACATGGAAATAGCGTTCAACCTCAGAATAAGTCCCTGTGTGCATGGAGCAAATGTGCATATTCACCCATGTGCAGAGTTGTGCGCAATTTTCGTTGTGTATGCTTTTCATCAGCATGCTTGTACCTACCCTGTATCCAGGGTTAGATGCAGAGATGCTGTCCATATTTGTTCTCATGCATACAAAGCTGAGTGAGGTCTTGATGAAGCACCTTTGGGCTATTCAGGCGAGTATAGCATACTGTACAGTAGTATCGTATACCAAAAGTTGGAGAGGCAAAACTGGCTAGGATTGCACTGTCTTGAATATCCAGGGCCGGTGCAAAGTTTCTCAACACCCTAGGCAAAACTTCTGCCTACTGCCCCCCCCCCCCCCCCTCCCTCCCAATACCCTCTGTCCACCCAGGAAAGGGGAGAGGGGTGAGTCGTGAGTCACGGTGTGTGAGGGGTAGATATAAGGCAGCAGGGGAGCAGGAGAGAGAGTGAAGGAGTTAGTGAGAGAGAGACAAAGAGGGTTTCAGGGAGACAGAGAGAAAAAGAGGGGGGAGCAAGGGAGAGAGAGAGGGGAGAATGAGCAAGAGAGAGACTGTATCAGGGAGAAAGAGGAGAGTGAGATAGTGAAAGAGGGTGTCAGGGAAAGAGAGATGGGGGCGAGAAAGAGACGAAGAGAGAGAGAGGGTGTCAGGAAACTAGGAGGGGAGATCAGGGAGAGAGAGAGGGTGTCAACCAAGGAGAGGGGAGGTTTTGAGAAACAGTCAACAAGCACAGCAATTTAAGTTGAAGTAGTTAGAGAGGGGTTATAGAATAGTCCACATCAAAATGACATCAAATAACTAGCGTATATTTCATATAGCAGGTGGAGGTGCGCCCAGAGAATAAATATAGTATTAACAGAAAAAAAGACAGAAAGAAACTCTCTTGTTGGGGCACTCTTGTCTATGAAAAAAATGGAACTCGTTAAAACTCAACTTTTATTAGTTATAATTAGAATAGATATACGATAGCCTCAGAGATAAATTTCACATGGGACATAACATTAGAAAGAAATTTCTTGGGTTGGCGAAAATATCAGAAATAATATCAAAACATATAGGCATTCCTATATAAATATATTGACAGTCCGATACTGTTATAAAATTGTCCGGAACCTGAAATATACATAATAAAAAGCAGGATGCTTCAATATAAGAAGTTTAATCAATTATAGGTCAGACTGACAGTATATTAGGCTGAAGCAATTTCCACAGACACAATCCATTAGTAACACATGCATGTAGTCACAAAATACATGAGTGGCATGGGTGTGGTATGTAGGGATGACAGTAAGTAGGTCGACAGTGTCTAGGTCGACCACTATTGGTCGACAATAACTAGGTCAACAGGGTTTCTAGGTCGACATGGTCTAGGTCGACAGGTCAAAAGGTCAACATGAGGGGGGGTTTGTGTCGTTTTCTCCGTACAGTGACCGGGAACCCCAATTAGTGCACCGTGTCCCCTTGCATGGCTCGCTTCGCTCGCCATGCTTCGGGCAAGGTGCCTCGCTCCGCTGCCACTGCGCTCGGCACAGGTTACTATTCCCAATCATAATCCACGTAGATCATTATGTATGAAAAAGATGAAAAAAAGTACAAAAATTTAAAAACTCATGTCGATCTTTTGACCTGTCGACCTAGAACATGTCGACCTAGAGACCCTGTCGACCTAGAAACCCTGTCGACCATTAGTGGTCGACCTAGACATTGTCGACCTAGAGACCGGATAACGAGTGGCATATGCAGTCCATCTCAACAACCTATTGTTAATGGTTAACAGATTCCCTCTGTATGGTAACAAACAATAGTGTGTTGCTGAACTGGCTAACAATGTGTCAATGTAAAACTTAATGTGATACAATACTGCTGTGTAAGGGTAATGGAAGAAACAAATCAGAATCATTAAAGTACAGTTCAAAATAAGTCTGCCGCATAGATGGTTACAATGTATAAGTTAGCTAGCAGTGAAAATATTACTGATTAGTTTAGATTCAATGATGTATCTACCACAATAAAACCATGCATGGGTACACTCAGGGGTGATAGAAAAGAAGTTCTCATGGTGTATGAGCTCTGTAGGGCAGCTGCTGCTCTATCATATGCAAAGGGTCGCAGAGATGACAGAGTGAGTGTGTCCGCGGAGGCGGCACTCTAGAGCAGATAGTATATAGTATATATATATATAGTATATATATATATAGTATAGTATATATATAGTATAGTAGAGAGTATATAGAATGTCTGCTATTAGAAAAATGGAGTCAGATTGTCCCTGTTGAATTCAATTAACTAATTAAATTCAGCGCAGGGACACTGCTGACACATGAGCCAATGGGAGCACTCTGGAGAGGAGAGGTGTGGGCAGAGGATAGGAATAGAGTTGGAGAGGGGTAGAACAAAGTTCCGGTGAGTGGGAGCCGCTGCTACCTGCTGTATGTGACAAATAGTCACAGTGGACAGCAGTGAGCGGGTCCTGCCACAGCTGTGACCAGATAGAAGGACATAAGAGTGGGCGGCTGTGGAGAGCGGTTGAGTCAGCAGTGTGCCCTGTTTTGAATTGAGTCATTGAACTCAAATTTCTTAATACAGGTTGAGTATCCCTTATCCAAAATGCTTGGGACCAGAGGTATTTTGGATATGGGATTTTTCCGTATTTTGGAATAATTGCATACCATAATGAGATATCATGGTGATGGGACCTAAATCTAAGCACAGAATGCATTTATGTTACATATACACCTTATACACACAGCCTGAAGGTAATTTTAGCCAATATTTTTTATAACTTTGTGCATTAAACAAAGTGTGTGTACATTCACACAATTCATTTATGTTTCATATACACCTTATGCACACAGCCTGAAGGTCATTTAATACAATATTTTTAATAACTTTGTGTATTATACAAAGTTTGTGTACATTGAGCCATCAAAAAACAAAGGTTTCACTACCTCACTCTCACTCAAAAAAGTCCGTATTTCGGAATATTCCGTATTTCGGAATATTTGGATATGGGATACTCAACCTATATTATTCCTGATATTTTCGCCAACCCTAGAAATTTCTTTCTAGTGTTATGCCCCATGTGAAGTTTATCTCAGAGACTATCGTTCGTATATCTATTCTAATTATAACTGATAAAAGTTAAGTTTTAACTAATTCCATTTTTTCATAGACAAGAGTGCCCCAACAAGAGAGTTTCTTTCTCTCTTTTTTTTTTAGAGACAGGGAGAGGTTGTCAGGGAAAGAGAGGAAATGAGAGAGAGAGAGAGCGAGAGAGAGAGAGAGAGAGAGAGAGAGAGAGAGAGAGAGAGAGAGAGAGAGAGAGAGAGAGAGAGAAAGAAAGAAAGAAAGAAAGAAAGAAAGAAAGAAAGAAAGAAAGAAAGAAAGAAAGAAAGGGGAGAGAGTGATGGAGAAAGAAAGAGGAATGAGAGGGGAGAGAGCATGAGGGGGAGAGAGACGGTGTCAGGGAGAGAGGGAAAGCGAGTGGGAGAGAGACAGAGAGTGTCAGGGGGAGAGAGAGAGGGTAGCAAGAAAGAGAGTGTGTCAGGAAGAGAGAGAGGGGAGAGCCAGTGAGAGGGAGGGGGAGCAAGCTAAACTGAGAGACAGAGGGTGTCAAGGAGAGAGCGAGAGCGTGTCAGTGAGAGAAAGAGGGAGAGACAGCGAGGGAGGGGAAGAAAGTGGGAGAGAGTGAGGGTGTCAGGAAGGGAGAGACAGAGAGGGGGAGCAAAACAGAGGGAGATAGTATTCGGGAGAGAAAGAGGGATATAGAGAGGGACAGATTGAGGGGAGCAAGGGGGAAAGAGAGAGGAGAGACAGAGAGAGGGAGGGGTAGTTAGTGGGAGAGAGGGCGTCAGGGAGAGAAAACGCATCAGGGAGAGAATTAGAGGGTGGTGCAAGAGCTGTGAGAGAGGGGAGAGAGAGAGAGAGAGAGAGAGGGGGGGGGGAGAGAGAGAGAGAGGGCAGAGATGTAGAGAGATAGGTGGGAGACAGAAAGGCGGAGAGATAGAGGGAGAGAGAGGGGGGAGAAATAGAGAGGGGAGAGATAGAGGGGGAGACAGAGGGGGAGAGAGGGAGAGAGAGAGAGAGAAAGCGGGGAGAGATATAGCGGGAGGAGGGATGGGGAGAGATACAGAGGGAGGAGGGATGAGGAGAGAAAGAGAGAGAAAGAGAGAGAGAAAGAAAGAAAGAGATAGAGAGAGAGAGAGGGGGGGGGGGGGGGAGAGACACACTACCTGTCCCAGCCTTGCTAGGCTTCAGCACAGGTCTCTGATTGGGGGTGGGCTCTTCACGGCATTAGGCTCCACCCCCTTCCCACCCACGAATCACGGCAATGCATTCCCCTGTCCTGCTGCAAGGAGCCGGCCAGGTAGACTTGAGTGGTCCCGCCGGCCGAGCAATATTTGTCGCATTGTGGGGGCCCTGGATGTCCGCACGTCTGTCCTATAATCCGACCTTGCACACATACACTGCACGCCGGCACTACAGAGCCCCAGCAGTGACTCCACCAGGCCAGGCTCCAGCTGCAGGGGAAGAAACGTCCCATGTCCCCGGCGCTGCCATAGTCACACTCACCATGTGTCCACACAATGCTGCTCAGCAGTGGCGGTTCTTGCCACGGGCAAGCGGTACTTTTGCCCGGGGCGCCGCCTTCCGGAGGGCGCCGGCGCCATCCGGAGGGCGCCGCACCAGGGCAAGAACCGCCACTGTGCCTCCCGCAGTGCCCCCCGCTTTGAAGGGAACCAGACGCGTAGCGTCTAGTTTCCCTTCATTGAGAGGACCTTAGTTGTGCGGTGCGCGATGACGTCATCGCGCACTGCACAGCAAAGGTCCTCTCCATGAAGGGAAACTAGACGCTACTGTCTAGTTTCCCTTCATGTAGAGGACCTTTGCTGTGCGGTGCGCGATGACGTCATCGCGCACCGCACAGCATAGTGGCACAGACACTAGGGGTCATAATTGACCTCTAGTGTCTATGCTGTTCTATGGGAGAGACATAATAACGTCTCTCCCATAGATCGAGGAAAGGAGAGAAGAAGAGCGGCGCCGGCGGAGGAGGTCTGCAGCAGTCTGGATCAGGAACGGGGATGGTAAGTATACTTTTTTTTAATTTTATTTTATTTTATCTTTCAGCGTCATTACAGGGGCATAAATGGGGGCGTAACTGACCACGCCCCCATTTGAAGCCACGCTCCTATACTTCGCCCGGGGCGCCACAATCCCAAGAACCGGCCCTGCTGCTCAGGGGCTTTCTGCTGTTCATGGGTCTCCTGTTGGTGCCCCTGCTGCCCGGGATCCATCAGTGCGATCATTATGCAAGGGGTCTCGGTGGAAGTGGCTGTCCATCCTGTCATCGGAACAGGAGGCAGCGGAGGAGCGCCAGGTACTGGAGTGGAGGGAGAGGGGGAAGGGGAGGGGGGCGGCGGCATCAGGTCACGTCACGGTGTGTGGAGCACATGGGGGGACCACCTGACCTAGGCACGCTTACCCACTGATGTCCCTGAGTCTGGCAAACTGTCAGACTGAGTATAGCATGCGGGTCAGAGATCAGTTCCTGCCATCACCGGGTGCCTCCCGAAAAATGCCTTCCAATGGTTTGCTTCATTTTTTTAAAAAGGCAGCCTCAGCGGGCCGCCCTTCAGGTCCCAGCGCCCATAGGCAGCTGCCTAAAGCTGCCTAGTGGAAACGCCGGCCCTGTGAATATCATATAAGAGAAGACCAGGTCAGAAAGTAATGAACGCCTGCCAACTGTCCCAATATTTACGGGACAGTCCCAATTTTTTTTTTAACTGACCTGCTGTCCCATCCGCGGGCCACGGTGTCCTGCGGAGGGGGCAGTTAAGAGGCTCCTGTCACTCGCTGCTCTGCCTAGCAAAGCAGCGGTGAATAGATGCTGTGCGACAATGGTGCCGGCTGCAGCCGGAGTGCGGGGTAGGTGGCGGGCGCCTACGGGGTGAATGCGGCTGTGCCCGTGGGTCACAGTGCCCCGGGCTCCCGCCCTGCTTGCCCATGCCTAGATCACCTCCTGGACCTATGCCAGGACCCACATAGGGGTTTAATTATGCTCAGCCGAGATTACCTGGTTTGCGCTTCAACTCACCAAGTAATCATACTGATGGCAGGCGGGCAGACTGTATTATCAGTGGTGGAATGATGGATATGTAGCCAGCCAATGTCACCACTAAGTACAATGATTATAAACAAATACGCTCACCAAACATTAATAATAGAGGGCATGAAACACTTGCATTACAAGGTAGATTGCTCAACTTTCACACTTAGCAGAGCATGAAAACATGTCATAAAAACACAATTATAGGGCATGCCTAAAAGTGTCACTCAGCTGAAATGGCTGCATGCGGATAAAGTGACAAATGCTGACTTACAGTGAGCCTTATACCCAACATTCTATTACTAAAGTACTGTCATATTAACCACTTAATGGCACATATTTTTTACAAAACTTTATTGTCCTTTTTTATTTTTAATCAATGAATTAGGCTAATTATATCAATTTAAATTGTATTTATCTAACGCTCAGTAAAAACAAATACACCTGAGGGTGTTAAACACCAACCTGGGGGAATGTGCGGAGCAGTTCCACTGTTGAGGTTTGTACTCAGGGGGGTGGATGACCACACGTCAGCCCTTCCGAGACAGTGCTCAGAAAGGAACTTCAGAGGACATAGGGCCTAATTCAGACCTGATCACGAGGGTGCGTTTTTTGCATCCCTACGATCAGGTAGTCGCCGCCTACAGGGGGGGGGGGGGGATTCGCTGTGCAGGGGTGTGATCACATGTGCAGGAGAGCTGCACAAACAGAAGCTTGTGCAGTCTCTGCACAGACCAGGACTTACTCTTCCAGTGCGATGATCGGGGCCGGGGCTGACGTCAGAAACCCTCCCTTCAAACGCCTGGTCCCTCCTGCATTTCTCTGGACACTCCTTAAAAGTGGTTAGTCGCCAACCACAAACGACCTCCTCCTGTCAGTCACCTTGTGACATACTTACCGACTTTTTGGCTGCTCTCTCCGGGAGAGAGCAGCCAGGTCGGTTCGGCAGGGGGGCGGGCTGCGATGTGAGTGCAGAGGGGGGCGGACCGGAGGTGTGGCGTAGGCGGGCCGGGGGCGTGTCAGAGGCGTGACTACGGGATCATCCCGTGTAAGCCCCGCCCCTTCTGTGTAATGCCGCTATTACCGGCATTATACAGCAGGGGGCGTGGCTATGATGACGCGATTCAACAAGAATCGCGTCATCGCCTGCCCGGACCGCCCACTTTACTTGCTAAGTGGGCGGCCGGGCAGGGGGGGGACCCCTGTAATCGGGAGACTTGCCTGCTCTTCCGGGGGGCCGGGAGGGTCACCCGATTTTCGGGAGCCTCCCGGCCATTCCGGGAGAGTAGGCAAGTCTGCCTTGCGATCATCCGTGTGAACGCTTTTCTCGCCCATCCCGTTGCTGCCCGCCAATCCCCGTCACTGCGGACCAACGCACCCGCGCATTGCGGTGCATATGCATGCGCAGTTCAGACCTGATTGCAGGCTGTGCGAAAACGCAGCCTAGCGATCAGGTCTGAATTAGCCCCATAGGTAGAAGTGGAGAGCACTACTGCACAGTCTCCAACATGGCTCCTCAAGGAATGATACTTCATTACTTTACCAAGATGGCCGTTAGTACGATTACTGCACTGGCATCTTGTCACTGTGAATAAGTGATACAGTGGGAGACAGACATCTCCCTTGTAGCTCCAGGGACCTGCAACTATCTACACGCATCGACCACTCTTCCAGCGCCTGCGCCTACCACATACCTGAGACAGTCACCGGCTGGAGTGCTGTCTGACCCCACTCCACTGCATACTCCTCCTTATCCAGTCTAACAGTGCCTTCGTCCCCAGCAGCTTAGGCACCAGCAGCCCAGGCACACCACTCACCGCAGAGTGAGAGACCACAGCACAAAGGACCTTAGGGTATGTCTACTGTAACTGGCAGGCCGGGACGCCGGCCCCAGAACACGACCCCCCAACAAACTGTACTAATGAAGAAGACATTCTTCACAACCAATACCATTTATACAAGGGAAGCACAGGAATAACGCCAGGTGCTCAGAGACTTTTGTCATGCAGGACTCCATTCATCACCTTTGAATGACCGTATGAAGCTTGAAATGACTTTTTATGCTACTGTATTTTTAAATTTATGTTCATGTTCATATGTTCTTTTTATATTGTTTACATTGCACATGCAATTCCGGCTTGGAATTAAGGTGACATTTAAACAATTTGTATAGTGTTTCAATTGATAAATCAATCTGTACACATTCAGCACTATGACTGGAAATAAAAAGTGTACAGACAACTCAGGCATCCTCTCATTGATACATAAAAAGGGTGGTATTCATGTGACTGGCCGTCGGGAGACCGACGGTCACATGACCTCCACCAACATCCCGCACCCTCACTATACCGATGGTCGGCATGCCGACCAACAGGGACTATTTCCACGCATGGGTGTCCACGACACTCATAGAGTGGGAATAGAACCCGTGGCAACCGCAGGTCGCCACTGAGCCCGCAGCGTGGTGAACGCAGCGAGCCCGCATGGGGCTTGCTGCACTCGACCCTCCCCGCCGGGATCCCGGCGTCAGTATGCTGCCGGGATCCCGGCGTTGGTATGCGGACTGGCGCTCTCCTGACCGCCGGACAGACATACTACACCCCATAAAAACACCATCTCACACATTGGTGAGCGCAGGTACCGCACCCCTTTCATTACTATACCAGAATTCAGAGTGTTGGACAACTCAATAGGTACCAGCAGCACCCGATACGAATATTAAATACTGTAGCATTCTACGCAAAACCCTGTATTCATAAAGAAGACCTAATTCGCATAAAGCCTCTCTTATCCAAAGCACTTCTTTTGAAGTCTCTGTGAGCGCCATGTACTCTGTTGTAGAAAGAGCTACTGTGGGTTGTTTCCTACTTGCCCAGCTTACGGCTATGCCTGCCAGTGCAAACAGGTATCCAGTATAAGAACGTTTATCATCCTCGTCTTATCCCCAGTCAGCATCACAGAATACTTTTAAGCTGGTATCTGATGATCTTGTAAATTTCAGCTTTAGTGAACTTGTACCTTTGTGGTACCTTGGTATTCTCTTTACTGCAATCCAGTGTTGTCTCCCAGGATTATTTGCGAACTGGCTTGCCCGACTCACTGCATGTGTGATGACTGTACATGTCCTAATGCTTGCATACATCAAACTACTATCATTTTGATAAGAAATTTATTGCATTTCCTCTATCTCCCCTTTGCTGCTTGGTGACATGGCCTTGACTATCTTTGTACTTTTATCAATGGGAGTACTTACTAGCATCTGTCATTCCGTACTTGGAAATTATTGCCTCAATGTATGTTTGTTGGTCAATTGTGACAGTTCCCTCTTGTAGGTTTTGTACAACTTTCATACCCAATAGATGATTTGAATCTTTGTTTAAACTGGTGCTTAACATCAGTGATGTGATCTTCTTGACCTGCCAAAAGTAAATCATCCACATAGACAGCTATGATGAACAACTTTTCATTGATGGTTTTGTGGTATAGGCAGTGATCAGTCTCTGACCTAACAAAGTTAATTTCTAGTAACGCTGCATTCAACCTTACATACCAGCAATGACCACTTTGCTTGAGGCCGTATAGTGACTTCTTTAAGAGACAAACTTTCCCAGTTTGGAATATGTCCATATCATAATTGTCACGCCGCCGCCCCGTCCGCCTTACTTACCTCTCCGGGCGCGCTGGTCCTCTCTGCGGCTGTCCTCGCCGGCGGCTCCCGGCTTCCGTCACTCGGCCCGGCGTATGGGCGGGTGACGTCATCAGGCACTTCCCACCAACCAGATGGTGGTGGGAAGTATAAATTCAGGCGTCAGGCACTGCATCAGTGCCTGAGTATTATCTATTCTGTCTACAAAAGTTGTGATCTCCAGTGCTCCCGCATTCCTGTGGTTTCCAAGCATCTCCGTGCCTCCAAGCACTTCCGTGCCTCCAAGCATCTCCACCTCCGTGCCTCCAAGCATCTCCGTGCCTCCAAGCACCTCCGTGCCTCCAAGCATCTCTGTGCCTCCAATCACCTCAGTGCCTACAAGCGCCTTAGTGCCTCCAAGCACCTCAGTGCCTCCAAGCGCCTCAGCGCCTCCAAGCGCCTCAGCACCTCCAAGCACCTCAGCGTCTCCAAGCGCCTCAGCGCCTCCAAGCACCTCAGTGTCTTCAAGCGTCTCTGCGCCTCCAAGCACCTCAGTGTCTCCAAGCGCCTCAGCGCCTCCAAGCACCTCAGTGCCTCCAAGCGCCTCCAAGCACTTCAGCGCCTCCCCGCACCTCAGTGCCTCCAAGCACTTCAGCGCCTACAAGCACTTCAGTGTCTCCAAGCCCCAGTGCACTTTAGCGCAGTTTGTGCCTCCAGCACCTGGTATTCTTCACTGATTCATCAGCACCTTTCAAGTTCTGTCTTTCAGGAGACCTTCAGCGTCCACGCGTGCCTCCTGTCTGCCGACCTGATCCTGCATGAGGAAAACTTACATTCGGCCATCTCTGCTGCGGCCCAGTTGCGGTTCCTCTTCCCGGTCACCGGAAGAAACCCCGAGTCCACAACACTCCCAAACCAGGTCAGTGATAATAATGTTCAGGTGGTTCCATATTAATTTCCTCAATCAATTCTCCATTAAGGAATGCGGAATCAAAGTCTAGTTGATATAACAAATAACAATATGTTATGTAGTGTTGACAGTTCTGTATCAGTTGCTGACTTCCACTCCACTTCCACTTCCACTGTCCAATCACTGCTTGACTTTGCTTCCTATATGTTTTGAGGTTCACGGTAAGCTATGTTTGCATACTCCTCAGTGTATTTCTTGCCTGGAATACCTTGCTCATCGTGAAACTTCTGTTCCCTGACTTGTTGTCTGCTTTGACACTCTCAGATTCAGACACGCTTTCTGCTGCATGTACATCCAGTAATACATTTTGTTGTTGCTCCACTGCTCCAGTTAGTGGTGCTGTCTCGTAGAATACTACATCTCTGGATTTAAGAAGACGTTTACTTGTAACATCCCAAAGTCTGTATCCTTTGCTTTCGTCGCAGTATCTGAGCATTATATATTCTATGGATTTTGCATCTAGCTTTCTCCTTTTCTCCTTTGGTATATGTGCAAAAGCTTTGCTCCCAAAGACACGAAGATGACTGATACTTGGCTTTTTCCTGGACCACGCCTCCAGTGGCGTTTTACCTTTGACGGCCTCTGTAGGTGCATGATTCTTTAGGTATACTGCAGTAGATACTGCTTCTGCCCAAAACTTCTTTTCCAGGCCAGCATCACTTAACATAGTCCGTGCTCACTCTACAATTGTGCGGTTTGCCCGCTCACTCATGCCATTCTGTTCCGGTGTGTAGGCAATTGTTAGCTGATGCTTTATGCATATTTCCTAAGGAATGTGGCTAAGACTTTGTTATCATACTCTCCACTGTTGTCTGATCTCAGGATCTTTAGTTTCAGACCTGTCTGATTCTCCACTAGGTTTTTGTACTCCACAATTTTGTTGACCACTTCACTCTTCTCCTTAAGAAAGTACACGTGTGTCATTCTTGTGGCGTCATCAATGAGAGTCATGAAATACCTGTAGCCACTGATTGATTCTTCCTCCATTGGACCACGCAGATCTGTGTGCACTAGAGCTAACGGTGTCTCTGCTCTATTAACTGACTTTGGAAATGGGTTGCGAGTTTGCTTGCCTTTTATGCAACTCTCACACATGGGTCTTTCAGCATTGCTCACGGTGATCCCTGTTAACATTCCATCTAGCAGTTTCTGGACATTGTCATATCCCAGATGATCGGGCTACTTTTATCTCGGAAGCTGATAGGATAGACCTGGTTAGTACTTTGAAGGGGGACCACATAGGAATACCAGGCACTGTGGATATCACCAAGATGATCACCTATTTTTCATTCTGAACAACACTGGTGGAGCGGCTCTATACTGCTCACTCTCACTATATTCCATATTTCACCTTTCTATTCTTTATTCTATAAATTAAGATAGAGATTATAGCTATATTGGACCGCATTGGTCGATATTTTAATAGGAACAGAATAAATGTTAAGTTTTAGATTATTCATTATCACATTATCATTTTGTCTAGATTGATTATAATTAACAATAAGAGTGCTCCCAAAAAGGATTTCTTTTGTCTTTCCTTTCCTATTATATGTGTAGTTAATCTACAAAAGTATTTTTGGGAGCACCACCAATAATTAAAGTGCTATTCAAAGACTTGGCTACTAGCACTGTTTATATTGGTTATTTTTATATCTGTTTACATTTACTGTAAGTGTGGCTTTACAGCACACTGCTAGTGCGGAACTGACAAATCCTATTTCAAACATATCCCAGATGACCCAACTGTTTGTGCCACAGCTCCATTGACTGTTTTTCCTCAGTAGCCATCATTGCAGTACACTCCTCAGTGTCCAGGACATATAGTTTGTTGCACCGGGTTGCTGAAGCAATAACAATCCCTCTTTTCTTCTGCACCATACACTTGCCCTTCTGAAATTGGACTTTGTAGCCTATTTTCTCTAGGACGCTGATAGCAATGAGATTACTTCCTAAGTCAGGCACATACAACACATCTTGGATATCTGTCTCACCTCCAATTCTTAAACGTACTGTGATTGTTCCAGCTTGTAATGCAGCAAGGGTCTTATTTCCAATTCCTGTAACTGTAGTGGGAACACACAGTGTTAAAGAATTGAACCAATGCTTATTGCAACTGAAATGTCTAGTGGCCCCTGAGTCCATGTACCAGCAATCCTTCCTGTGACTGTCTGCTACATTCAGTGCTGACTTGTTTGATTTGTCACGCTGCTTCTGCGCACCACTGGAATTTCTCATCTTGCAATCTGAAGCTTTATGTCCTATCTTGTGACATACAACACACTTGAATTTGTGTTTTCTGGACATTGTGCCCTTTGTGATCAAGGCAGAACCCTCAGCTATTGTCTCGACAGGAATACGTTCTTGGAACTGCAGCAACTCGGCTCTTACAATCTCTGTTGTCAGTTTAGTGTTGTTTGACTCTGACGCAACCACCAAAAAATCGAATTCTGGTGTCAGATTCTGTAACATAGCCATTGCGTTGCAGGCACTCAGTTTCATTCCATATAGCATGCGTCTTAAACCTATCCTTCTCATTAGACCATTATCTTCATATGCATTTTGCAGGGCTGTCTACATGTCCTTAGCTGACACTTTCCCACTGACTAATAATTATAATAATAATTTTATTTATATAGCGCTCTTTCTCCAACAGGACTCAAGGCGCTTTACAGACATCAAAAACAATGCACATAATACAGAAGATTTAAGAAATACAGCAATAGATAAGCAACACAGACATAAAAGAAAACCTTGAGCACACAGTAAGCATAATGCATGATTGGTGTATGCATTTTGGGTAATGACTTCCAAGGGTTGTATATTCCTCACAAGGTACCAGGTGCAGTAGCCATTTTGGGCGCACTGCGTAGGATTACCCAGGGTGGATTAGTCCACCCCTAGAAGAGATAACACAAAATGGGGAGATTGCAGAGTCCTAAAGTTCAGAGTAGGGTTCCAACAAAACTATCAGGTTCATGTATTTTTCATCCCATCCACAAGCGCACCAGATGAGGCAGCCATGTTGGGTGCACTACGAAGGTTACACTGTGGGAAATGAGCCATACAAGGGCCAAATGCATGTATGGACAAACTGACACGTGTGTAGTAGTATGCACGGAAAGATCCAAATGAAGCACACCCTGCCCACGGAGGAAACATCCAAGGCAGCCATGTGGGGCGCACTGCATAGGTTCCTGCTGGCAGGGTGTGCAATCAGTGGAGGTAAACATTACAGGAATAGCATACAGTGGGGTGGAAGTACGATTATTGAATAGACATGCTGCTCCACAGCTAAACCTATCGTCCCGATGGCCTTGTCTACGTCATCTGCGTTTGGACCTGCTCCATGGTCTTTAGTAACCTTCCACAACTTTTCCCGCTTAAGCTGCATCTCCATGGCAAACGTCCATGTAGCATAGTTCTCTGAACCTTTCAGCTTAGCAAAGCTTATGCTGTGTTCTGTGCTACACATTCTGTCTGCACTTATATAAACTATCACTTTAAACTGTGTCACTGTGATTATTCAATAGCACTCCAGGGGTTAATCTTCAAGTACACGCGGGTCTGGGCTGGGGATTGGGCCCATAACCTGTTGGCAGAGTGTTCTGGGTTATCTGGTGCAGTGACGTCAGTCCACACACATTGTGAATTAAACAGTGTGGCCGGAGAGACCCCAGCCCACGTGGACAATGGCGGCGTGGCACTGAAGGGGTTAACCCTCAGTGACCGGCGCCATATTCAAGGACAATGGGCGCTTGGCGCCACTTTTAAACTGTGCACTGGTGCTAAGCGCCATCTTTAAATGTAGTGTGGGTGCTAGGGACCGGGTATGTAAAAATATATTTACTACTGTGTTTTCACCAATGTTATATTTAAAGCAATAGGCACAGTTGTAGGATTGCACATTTACATTGCATGCAAATGCCAGCACTTAGAAGGAATGTGTAAGCTGTGTTGGTTTTAAAATGCATTTACGTTTGTGGACAAATGGCCCTGTCCTAGCAGAGAGGTGTGAATGACAAAACCTTTTGATGTGTAAAGATGCTAATCACGGGGTCTATGGGCTTGGAACCTGTTTCATGTACCTGATTTAATTGATATACGAACCCTGAATGGCAGATGCAGGAAGGAAGACTGTTTGTTTGTATTGTAGCCTTTCCTGTTGTAATCTCAAACACTGGGTTTGCCTGGAGATGTGACTGAGACAGAAACATTTGTATTTTGAAGCTATGTGATAAATTTATCAATAGTGAATGTTAATCTGATACCAAACGTTGTCTGTGTCACAGGAAGGAGTATATTGTTTTATTGCACTTATCTCCTTTTGAAATGTAATTTATTTACTTGTACAGGTTGAGTATCCCATATCCAAATATTCCGAAATACGGAATATTCCGAAATACAGACTTTTTTGAGTGAGAGTGAGATAGTGAAACCTTTGTTTTTTGATGGCTCAATGTACACAAACTTTGTTTAAAACACAAAGTTATTAAAAATATTGTATTAAATGACCTTCAGGCTTTGTGTATAAGGTGTATATGAAACATAAATGAATTGTGTGAATGTAAACACACTTTGTTTAATGCACGAAGTTATAAAAAATATTGGCTAAAATGACCTTCAGGCTGTGTTTATAAGGTGTATATGTAACATAAATGCATCCTGTGCTTATCTTTAGGTCCCATCACCATGATATCTCATTATGGTATGCAATTATTCCAAAATACGGAAAAATCTGATATCCAAAATACCTCTGGTCCCAAGCATTTTGGATAAGGGAGACTCAACCTGTATTTTCTAAGTTATCCTGATTGGTTGGAGAAGACAGGGAGGGCTTACCCCCCTGTGGTACTGTGTGGAAATTTGACATAAAAAGGAGGCCTGCGTGCCTCCAGATTTGTAGTTGTACCATCTTATTCTGCTGGAACATCTTGCTGTATGCTGTTGCCCCTAGCAATAGGGAAGAGTTCTCTTTAGAACTATTGCAAATAAATACCATTTGCCTCAAGAAGACCGCGTCATCTTGTGACCTACAGGGTTATGCCAAACATAGCCCCGTCCTCCGGCTGTCCAGGGAAGCACCTAACGTCTCCAAGTTCCGCCTTCCGCCAGCTACCGGCAGAGGCCTAGCAAGTGGCTAGTGGGGATTCGTCAACACCACACAGGTGTGGTAAGGCAGTGTGTCGGCACATACAGAGCAGAACCGTGGTTCCAAACGCCACGGCAGGTTAGGAGTTTGGTGGTGGCAGCATAAACCGCCCACAGCGCAGTGGGTGGAGTCAGTAACAGGCGGTTACTGACGGTAAGCAGGAATCCCCTATGTGGCCAGGTCCCGTGTGACTTGACCCTCCATTCTGTGCGCAGGAGACGGGACACGAAAGCGGCGAGTGCTTTCGTACGGGACCATCCTGTCACAAACAGTAATGCAGATTTATTTAGTGTACACAGGTGACTCAGATGTAACACTGATAGAGGTAATCAGGAGCCCCTATATCACACAAGGTAACAGCATTAGGTAGTGGTACTTACCAGGAGATGTCCGTGGTGGTGAAGCGTGAAGCCGTGCAGTCTGACTCCCACTGTAGAGAAGATGATGCATGCACTGGAACACTGTGAGTCTCTGAAGCTGAAATCCGCTCCCGGTCTCAGCTCTGCACACTTGTACACACAGGACTGTGGGGGTCATTCCGACCCGATTGCACGCTGCCATTTTTCGCAGCGGTGCGATCGAGTCTGAACTGCACATGCGCCACGAACGTAATGCGTAGGCGCGTCGCTCCCTGGCGATGGCTGTCGCCAGGGAGCGACAGAACCAAAGAAGAAAGCGATCGCACCCGCGACCGCAAGAAGATTGACAGGAAGAGGCCGGCTGGAGGCGTCAACTGACCGTTTTCAGGGAGTGTCCGTCCGAACGCAGGCCTACCCAGACGTTTCGAGGGAGGGATCATGACGTCAGCTCCATCCTGGATGATCGCAGCGGGTGAGTAAGTCCGAGCCCAGCCCTGCACAGCGATTCCCCCATCCCCTGTAGGCGGCGACTACCTGATCGCAGCAGTGCTAAAAGTAGCCTGCTAGTGATTAGGTCGGAATGAGGGCCTCTGTCTCTCAGTCTGTGTGTGTGTCACACTCTCCTCACTCTTTCTCAGGTGGAGGAACAGTAACTATATCATATAACTCCGCCTCCGAGTGACTCCTGGTACTAGAGGGATGCACCCATAGACTGGTACACAGAAGGAGACAGGTACAGGGCGCACCATATCCTATCAACTCTCCCACAGAGGAAGAGAAGATTGCAGCTGCCTCTCTCCCAGTCCATACAGCAGGGTGTGCAGGCTTGGGGAGAGAGACAGCTGCAGCAGTCAGTTCTCTCTTTTCCTGGTCCCTGCACGAAGTGTGGCTCTCTGCAACGGGGAAGGGAGCAGCAAGACCAGGGCTCCTGCCTGGCCTCTCAAACAGGCCCAGTACTGGATAAAAAATACCTGCCCCCCCTATCGGCACCACTGTGTGTACATAACTCTGCTGAACCACCAAACTGTATACACATCTCAAGCAGAAATCGGTTCTCCACATGTGCAGAATTGATTTTCTACTAAACATCTCAACAACCACAGCTGCAACAATGTCAACAAAACCCGGCTGGTTGCGATCACATCACATGCAACCCGTGTTGTAATGAGCGTGGGGCAAGCAGGGCAGGTACACTGGGTGCCAGAACCTGGAAGGTGCAGAGTGCTCCCACCATGGTAATGAGGTTGTCCCATAAGCGGATGTAACTGACACAGACTGACTTACTGTACCTCAACATAGAAACAGAAGAGCAGGTGCGCCATACAACCATTGGAATTATAATAAACTGAACCATACCGAATCATATCCGAATTTCTTGGCATATAATTGGCCAATATTATAAGCATGCCCACCAATCGTCAAGGTGACCTCATTGGGCAGGTCCCTAACATTATAGGGGTTTGGCTGGGGTGGTTTGGAGGTGCCAACTGTCCTCCTAACCCTCTAGTCCACGCTCATGGTCTACCCCTACTGTGTCACCCTGGTCTGTTATTCCTTAACCTTTTAGAATGTAAGGTTACAAGAGCAGGGCCATCTCCCCTCATATGCCTTTCCTTCTCTTACTTACACTATCTTATACTCAAAATTTGCTTTGATGGCCCCTGGTTTTCTGTGTATACCTTGTACTTGTCCTATATTGTCTCAAACTGTAAGTGCTTTTTTCTTGTTTTGCACATTTGTTTATGCACTATGTAATGGGTGCTGCAGATCCCTTGTGGCGCCATATAAATAAAAGATGATAATAATAATAATAATAACGGGCCAACATATCATATCGGCGATACACACCTGAACAATGTAATGAACAACGGAACAATCCCTCATTCCACTCTTCATTACACTGCACCGGATCATATGCTGCAATAGCTTCCGATTGGCTGTACAGCACAGCTGACCAGAAGAAAACACATGCAACCCACAGGAATGCGCAATCGGACATACACACTGTCCGATATACACAATATGTCATCTCCAATATGGCTGGAAACCACACAACATGCTGATATCGGCCAGGGGTGTACTCACATTAAGCCAGTCTCACTCAGGGTTGGACAGGTACCCCAGGGAGACCAGGAGACATCAAGATTCAATAGTGCAACCGAAGGTGCGGCCGATTGCAATGTCTTAAGATTTACTAGGCAGTACTACAGCATTTACAGACATTCAAAGTGGGCATCTTGGTACTTGCTCAGTCATAACCCACGTACACCAGGGCAAGGATGTAGAGAGCCATACTGGGCCCCAGTAAAGGGAGGAGTGGCTTCAAAAAGGGGGCGTGATGATGCCCGTTACTATAATAATATTTATATAAAAATATATATAATAATATCCACAGGGGGGCATCATTTTAACACGGGGGGGGCACAGTGGAGGGCACCCGCTTCCTACATTACTTGAACAGGGTATGGGGCCCTCCACCCGGCCAGCACCATCTCTATCACAGTGCCAGAATCTATGCTTTCTATATGCAGTGCCACCTAACTGAAGAGAACACTGGGAAGATGGCGCCGATACCGCCGACCAAAGCACAGGTATACAAGGTCTGGGGAGGTAGCGGACATGGCCCCCCAGCAGCCCGAGCTCAGATAATATGTACCCACTACCCCCTCTCTGCCCCACTGCAGCATTAGCATAAAGTACCATTCAAGTGACCGCCAGAAGACGCAGCTTTGTCTGTGTCCACATTTGAATTAGGCCATAAATGTTTTGGAATGACACACTCTATGGGACTATGCATTATTGTGGAATAGTACAGTAGTTTCTAATTTATTAATGACCTCCACTGGGAACTAAGTGGCTTAGCTGGAGGCTTCCAGTATCTGAGTTTAGAAGTGCAAAGAACAAAGTATATCACTGGATCATCATTCAATCAAAGAACGCACAGTATAAGGGAAAAGGTGCCTTACTGTACCCATGTGTAAGCATTGCAGCTGGAAATAATGTTTGATGTGCAATAATCTCAGTGAACAATTTTGAATTGTGTCATTTGATGTCTTACTTTAGTGGCTAATATAACTCAAGAAGCATTTCCCATCCATCATCTCTTATGGAACCAAGGCCATCCTTCGCTTTCACATACAGTGAGATGTCCAGCACATACGTGAAGTGTACTCCTCAGGGGCTGACAATGCACCACCACACCACCACAGCCTGGGTACCATAATACCGAGTACTGTACTCCTCAGGGGCTGACAATGCACCACCACACAGCAGCCGCACCTCTCACAACCACACCATCACAGCCTGGGTACCATCATTCATTTTGTCATATTGCTATAAGGCTTCAGAACAGTAGTCCTAGCAGCAATAAGCAGATGAATGCTGGAAAAACCTTACTCAGTACACCAGAAAAGAAATCACTAACCTGATTATTATGGTATAGATGGCATAGTCAGAGTGGGTTCAGTATGGATGACTGACGGACGGGATGCCGGGGGTCAAAATACCGATCCCAGCATCCCGAAGGTTGAAATCCTGACAGTGGTGAGTTTAGTATGCTAACCCCTGTTTCCTACCCCCTAACTTTTACCCCCCTCCCTTCACACTGCCTAACCCAGGCATGTCCAAACTGCGGCCCTCCAGCTGTTGAGAAACTACACATCCCAGCATGCCCTGACACAGCTTTAGCATTCTCTGACAGCAAAACTGTGTCAGGGCATGCTGGGATATGTACTAGTTTCACAACAGCTGGAGGGCCGCAGTTTGGACATGCCTGGGCTCTAACCCTAACTTTCCTACTTAGTGCCCAACCCTTACCTCCCCCCAGTGGTGATTAAACCTTACACCCCCTGCCCTGCTGCTAACGCTAACACTCCCCCGTTAGAGCCTATACCTAACTTCTCCCCGTTTGTGCTTAACACTCCTGCCCGCAGCCTAACCCTAATCCCCCCCCCCCCCCCCGCAGCTTAAGCCTAACCCCCACCCTGGTGTCGGCTAAATCTAACACCCCACCCCACCCCCACCTGACGGTAACCCATGGTTGTCGTCTATACTCACAACGGTTGGGATCCCATTTGTCGGAGTCCCAGTGTCGGTGTCTTGCCCCCAACAGGTTTCTGATGTCTGTCTTTTGACGGGTGTTGGGATTCCGGCGTCAGGATGTTAACTACATCCCGTCAGACTGGATAAACAATCCAATTATTTCTTTGTCTCATTCTTGGGTAATTTCTTATCAGCATGATGTCTTTTAAAACGTAATAAATACAGATGGACTGAGTTTTGGAAGCACTGCTATAGACCATCTATAGTGTTAATTATTATTAGAGATGAGCGGGTTCGGTTCTCAGAGAACCGAACTCCCCCGAACTTCGCGCTCCGAGCCCGGATCTGAGTCCGGCTCAGGTTTTCCCGCCTGACTCGGAAACCAGAATGAGGCAAAACATCATCATCCCCCTGTCAGATTCTCGCGGGGTTTGGATTCCATATAAAGAGCCGCGCGTCGCCGCCATTTTCACTTTGGCATTGGAGAGTGTAGAGAGAGGACCTGTCTCCGTTCTCTCAGTGTCCTCAGTGTTAAGGGGGGTACACACGGAGCGATAATCTGAGCAATCTGACTAGATTGCTTAGATTTTCAGCAAGATCGCTCCGTGTGTAGCCCTAACAGCGATAGCGATGCGCAGCCCCGCGCATCGCTATCGCTGCTGCTAGATTGGCATGCAGGCCAATCTAGCGGGTCGCTCACTTCACCCGCTGGGTGAAGTGAGCGGCCCCCCCGTCTCCCCCCGCACGCTCAGCACAGATTGCGCTGTGCTGAGCGCCGGGAGAGATGTGTGCTGAGCGGTTCGCTCAGCACACATCTCTCCAGCATCGGGCCGTGAGTACTGGCCTTTAGTGTCTTGTGCTGCATCTGTCCAGTCACAGTGGGGGTGTCCTCTGCTGCCATATGTCCAGTGCTGCTGTATAAGTCCAGCCCATTGCAGTGGTGCTGTCTTGTCCTGCATCAGTCCAGTGGTGGTGTCCCTGTGCTGCCATATATGTCCAGTGGTACTGCCGTATATATGTCCAGTGATCCTGTCGTATATGTCCAGCGGTACTGCCGAATAAATCCAGAGATCCTGCCGTATAATTCCTGTGATACTACCGTATAAGTCCAGTGATCCTGCAATATAAATCCAGTCCAGCGATACTGCCGTATATGTACAGCGGTACTGCCGTATAAATCCAGTGATCCTGACGTATAATTCCAGTGGTACTGGCGTATAAGTCCAGTGATCCTGCCGTATTAGTCCAGTGATCCTGCCATATAAGTCCAATGATCCTGCCGTATAATTCCAGTGACCCTGCCGTATAATTACAGTGATCCTGCCGTATAAGTCCACTGATCCTGCCGTATAATTACAGTGGCACTGGCGTATAAGTCCAGTCCAGTGATAACGCCATATATGTCCAGTGATACTGCCATATATGTCCATTGATACTGCCGTATATATGTCCAGCGGTACTGCCGTATAAATCCAGTGATTCTACCGTATAATTCCAGTGAGCCTGCCGTATAAGTCCAATGATCCTGCCGTATAATTACAGTGATCCTGCCGTATAAGTCCAGTCCAGTGATAACGCCATATATGTCCAGTGATACTGCCATATATGTCCATTGATACTGCCGTATATGTCCAGCGGTACTGCCGTATAAATCCAGTGATTCTACCGTATAATTCCAGTGAGCCTGCCGTATAAGTCCAATGATCCTGCCGTATAATTACAGTGATCCTGCCGTATAGGTCCAGTGATCCTGCCATATAATTACAGTGGTACTGGCGTATAAGTCCAGTCCAGTGATACTGCCGTATATGTCCAGTGATACTGCCATATTTGTCCATTGATAATGCCGTATATGTCCAACGGTACTGCCATATAAATCCAATGATCCTGCCATATAAGTCCAATGATCCTGACGTATAATTCCAATGATCCTGCCGTATAATTCCAGTGATCTTGCCATATAATTCCAGTGATCCTGCCGTATAAGTCTAGTGATCCTGCCATATAATTACAGTGGTACTGGCGTATAAATCCAGTCCAGTGATACTGCTGTATATGTCCATTGATACTGCCATATATGTCCAGCGGTACTGCCGTATATGTCCAGCGGTACTGCCGTATATGTTCAGCGGTACTGCCGTATAAATCCTGTGATCCTGCCATATAATTCCAGTGGTACTGGCGTATAAATCCAGTCCAGTGATCCTGCCACATATGTCCAGTGGTACTGCCATATAAGTCCAGTGATACTGCCGTATATATATATATATATATATATATACCCTGATGCAAAGCAGATTACTGAGGCCATAACAACTATGCTAGTGTTAGACGTGCATCCGGTATCCACCATTAGTGCAGTGGGACTGCAGTGGCAACCCTAGATGGGCCAGGTGATTATGCTGCGCACTTGTGTCGCTTAGCTTAGTCATACAGCTACCTCATTGCCCTCTTTTACTTCTTGGCATGATGTGCTGTTCGGGTACTATTTTTTTTTATCGCCATCCTGTCTGACACTGCAATGCCACTCCTAGATAGGCAATTGTTTGTGTCGCTTAGCTTAGTCATACAGCTACCTCATTGCACCTCTCTTACATCTTTGTATGATGTGCTGTTTGGGGCCTTTTTTTATATCTGGCATCCTGTCTGCCACTGCAGTGCCACTCCTAGATGGGCCAGGTGTTTGTGTCGCACACACTTGTGTCGCTTAGCTTAGTCACACAGCAACCTCATTGCAATTCCTTTTCTTTTTTGCATGATGTGCTGTTTGGGTACTATTTTTTTTTAAAGTGCCATCCTATCTGCCACTGCAGTGCCACTCCTAGATGGGCCAGGTGTTTGTGCGGCACACTTGTGTCGTTTAGCTTAGTCATACAGCCACCTCGCTGCAACCTTTTGGCCTAAAAACAATATTGTGAGGTGTGATGTGTTCAGAATAGACTGGAAATGAATGGAAATGAATGTTATTGAAGTTAATAATACCGTAGATCAAAATTACCCCCAAATTCTGTGATTTTAGCCATTTTTATGTTTGTTTCAAAAATCATGCACATCCAAAACCAAAACCAAAACACGAAAGGGTGGTTTTGGCAAAACCAATCCAAAACCAAAACACGAGCGGAGAATTAGAACCAAAACACAAAACACGAAAAGTGCCCGCCGCACATCTCATACTATAATACATACATTATACAGTGTATATGGAGACCAATGTGTACATGCAGTGCTAGTGGCGCACGCAGGGGGGATTTCTGAGTACCCAGAAACCCCCCTGACATACTAAGTTTGTTTTTTTGGAGACGGAGACAACTCTGTCTCTGTCTCTACAGTGACAGTGAGCCGCGGCAACGTTCGGAGCTGCTGTTCATGCTCCGCAGGCAGTGAGCTCTGCTGTTACTCTGCCTGATACAACAGCTAGATCAGAAGCTCTGCCTCTTCCTGCGTCCGTACATTCCAGCACCGGAAGCAGCGCATGGGCCAATTGTCTCCTCCGGCGGCTCTAACAGGGTCCCGCTTGTTCATCTAGCCTGATGTATGCTATTGCTAACTAGCGCAGAGCACAGAAGTACTGTAGCTGTTGTCTATTGCTCTGCGCTGGGAGAAGTGTATTGCTGCCTCTTAATGCTAGTTGCAGCCATATGGCATTATGGCAGGGGCCACTGAAAAAAAAAGGTAACAATGGGCATGGACATGTTGGGGGCTTACATAGAAGTGTGCATTATAACTATATCTATTATATATATATATATATATATATATATATATATATACACACACACACACACACACACGCACACACACACACATACATCTGTTTACAGTATCTATCTATGCATAAAAACACACACAGGTATATCACATATCAAGACTCCCCCCACCCCCCACACACACAAATCCTACTTTTGCCCCTGATTTTATATATATATATATATATATATATATATATATACTGTATATATATAAATATATATATATTTATTACAAAACTGTCAGAAGGCGCCACTCTGGAGACTGAACAATTCGTGCAAAAAGCATTGCTGTTTAATACATTAAGTCAATGTTTTGGGGCGCGGTGACACCGTCATCAGGGCACACGTGTGTGTCCTGATGACAGGGTCACCGCGCCACAAGACGTTGACTTGGTATATTAAACAGCAATGCTTTTTGCACAAATTCTACAGTCTCCAGAGTGGCGCCTTCCGACAGTTTTGTTGTATGTGCGGTATAGGCTGCCAGGCCTGTTAGGAGGGCACCAGAGCATATTATTGCAAGAGTAAACCACACAGGAGTGCCAGACCTACATTGTTTATATTTATTTTTATATATATATATATATATATATATTTATATATATATATATATATACACACACACACACACGTGCGGAAATCCCCCCTCGCGAATCCTGCGTTTGCCCCTGAGTGCAAGCCCGGGAACAGGGACAGATTGTACCATTGGGAGCTTGGGATAGTTTTTTTCTGCAGAATGTTATTGAGCACTGTGCATTTCTTACCTTTTTCCTTTCATGGGTTCACACTATAAAAGTACGTGTAATAGAACCAGGCGGCAGAGGGCAGAGGCGTGACTTACATGTTTGACACCCGGTGCGGCTCCTGTTCAAAAAGGGGTGTGGCTTCGTGGATGCCATCAGAAGGGGCGTGGCTTTGCAAGGTGGGGGCGTGGTTGGGCTGCACGTGGGCGTGGCTACGCTTCCCAACCCCCGTTTCCGTGACTAAGGGGGTGCGGGAGGTGTTGGCTGACCCCGGAGACTGCAGTGTCGGCGTCTTCACAGTGACAGAAACCGGGCACTGCACGTAATGTTACAGTGCAGTACCCGGCTCCTGTCACTGAGCAGGAGCCGACACTTTGGTGACACCCCTCGATGGGTGACACCCGGGTGTGGGCCGCACCCCCTGCACCCCGGTTGTGACGCCACTGGCTGAGGGGCTGATTCTGAATCACAAGCATAGTGGCTGTAGCTGCAGGCAGCCACGTTATGCTATTGTGAGAATCCATTCAACCGATGTGGGGGTTCAGTTCCGATGCAAATGCAAACCAGTGCCATCCACTGATTGTAAGCCGGCGGTCACAATGGGAGGCAGTCAATTGACTGCCTGTCGGGATCCCGGCGGTCAGGATACTGACGCAGGAGTCCCGACACCAGCTCAAATACCGGCCGTCGGAATCCCGACCGCCGGCTGGTTACCCTTCTTGGATGGTGATCCACACCACCACATGGAGGGGAATAGAACCCTGTGGCGACCTAAGGTCGCCACTGGGCCCGAAGCGCGGTGAGCGTAGTGAGCCCACGAGGGGACACTCTGAGATCGCCGCTGGGATCCCGGCTCTCGGGCTCCCGGTGTCGGTCTTCTGACCGCCTGGATCACGACCGCCGGGATCTCATACTGATCCCGTCACAACTGCCATCATAAATATCTGCACTTTCACCTGCCCCATGCCAGTAAACCATGTGGAAAGTAACCAGTGGCGTATATATATAATGGATGCAGGGTATGCGGTGCGCACAGGCCCCTGGGTCCAGCGGGGCCACATCCTGCACCCATTTCTTCTATACTTACTTTTCTGGAGTCCACTTCAGTAGCACTGAGTAAATCACTGGCAAAATGTAAGTAGGACCCATATCAGCTGCGTTCTCCCTACATACAGTACATCCCAGGGATGCTCAATAATTGTCCCCTCATAACAGTTGTTTTTGGGGGATATCACACAAGAATTGTTTTGATAAATATACCCCAGAGAGAGAACTCTAATAGAATTATACATTCCTCTGCCACTTTCCCTGCATTCTCCTTACAGGATGCTTAGGATTTTGTTGGTAATCCTGTCGCAGGAAACGCAGGTGACGTCAATGGGTCGCCCTGAGAAAGGCCATGACATGCCTGCTTTTCCTGGACCACTCCCCCCAGAGCCGCAGCACCACGAGCAAACGCCTGCCGCCTGCTACTTACATTGTAATTGCATCCTTAATGATGTAATCGCATTGTGAATGCCCACGCACGTGCGCTGCGGACTCTGCGAGAGCACAAACCATACTTGCCAACCTGACCTTCTCCATGAGGGAGAAAATGCTCTGTTCCTGGACTTTCCTGGTAATGTATGATTGCCATCACCTGTGGTGAAACACCTTTCTTATCAATTAACTACTCACCACAGGTGATGGCAATCATACATTACCAGGAAAGTCCAGGAACAGAGCATTTTCTCCCTCATGGAGGGGGTCAGGTAGGCAAGTATGGCACAAACCCCCAAAAAGCATCCGTTTGCAACTTCAGCAACTTTACAACTGATACTGATTAAGGGCCAGTGTCTTCTATTGAAGCATAAGGACGCTGCATGAGTAATGGCGCTAGACTGCCATCAAGTGGACAGTTCTAGGTACAACACTACAGAACTTGTACACACTGAGCATTTTATGGATCATAATTTTTTGTTATGGATTAAAAAACGGATAGTTTTTTGTTTTGTTTTTAGGTATATTTAACCTTTGAAGGACTTGATAAACCTGTGAATATTCAGCCCATTCCTGTCTGAATATATCCAGTGCCAATATTGGATTTGGGCATGGCCCTCATGCACCGAGGGTCTGATTCTGATTTGCAGGTAATCCCCAAAACAGTTGTGATATTCACGTGAACGGTTGATGCTTTTAAACTGCTTATGCATCTAATTAGCTAAAAAAAATCACACAGCGCTTATGTCCCATGGAGTTGCAGTAGTGATCGTAGTGACATATACGCACCCAGCATGAGGTCTGAGCGACACAGAATCAGCCCCCTAGGGTGCCAATGCTGTAAACACCACGTTCCATGCCACTCACTCCCCTAAACATTCTAAACTGTGACCACAGCCTGTGGCAGTGGCAAACGCAGGATTCCTAGAGGGGTGTTCCTAATGCAGTCCATAATCTCCCACTCTGCAGAACATTGGAGCAAGTGCGGGAGTCTGGGGGAGCGGTAGAAGAACCTCGTACAGATATTGGACATTGATGTTCACATTGTTCTTTTTATACACTGGTTACTGGATGGAATATAGTATTAATATTTAAAATGATAGATAGTATAGGCTGTATCAAACATTTAAATAATATATAAAAATGGTCAGGAAAAGGTTAAACAAGCCATAATAAATACACAAACATAATAGAACCAGTACTGCACTTTCTAAGCACATATTCTCCAACATCATGATAAGGCTCTGTCTCTTCTACCTGGTAGCTGCTCTCTGGTTCAGTGCACTGATTGAGGACTCAGATCTACACACAGCAAACTTGGTAGATGAAGCTCCTACACTGGGCATGTGCAGCAGGGTTCCGGTATGAATAGTCGACCATGTTATGGTCGACAGTCATTAGGTCGACCACTATTGGTTGACATGGTAGACATGGCCACATGGTCGACACATGAAAATGGTCGACACATGAAAGGTCGACACATGAAAAGGTCGACATGAGTTTTTTAACTTTTTTTTTGTGTAGTTTCTTGCGTAAAGTGACTGGGAACCCCAATTAGTGCACGCGTCCCCTCGCATGGCTCGCTTCGCTCGCCATGCTTCGGGCATGGTGCCTTCGCTTCGCTCGGCACAGATTACCGTTCCAATCGTAGTCCACGTGGATCGTAAAGTATGGGAAAGTTCCCCAAAAGAAAAAAAAGTTTAAAAACTCATGTCGACCTTTTCATGTGTCGACCTTTCATGTGTCAACCATTTCATGTGTCGACCATGTGTCCATGTCGACCATGTCAATGTCGACCAATAGTGGTCGACCTAATGACTGTCGACCATAACATGGTCGACCATCTGAACGGATACCGTGCAGCAGCTCTGCTCTGTCCCTTAAACTGCATGATGTGACAGCAGCTCTAGTAATTGTATTATATACCATTGCTACTGTCATAATTTAAGCCACTTGTCAAGAGGAGAGGGGTTTCCAGGCAACGGAACCCCCCCTGCGTTTGCCTATGTGTGGCTTTGGGCAGCAATGCACACTTGTACTGTAATTCACTGTGCTTTACAATTGTGAGCAAATGCAGCGAGAGAGTGAGACTGGGTATTAACAAACAAGACAAAGAGATAAGAGGGACAGAAACACTGTTATTGTAATCACTGTCCTCATGTGTAACAAAGTCCCACCTATGAGAGGCTGATAGATCATCTCTGCCCACAGCCGGACCGGCCAAATTCCAGCCTGATGGGCCTGTCTGCCTTAAAACTAGAGATGAGCGGGTTCGGTTCCTCGGAATCCGAACCCGCCCGAACTTCAGTTTTTTTTACACGGGTCCGAGCGACTCGGATCTTCCCGCCTTGCTCGGTTAACCCGAGCGCGCCCGAACGTCATCATCACGCTGTCGGATTCTCGCGAGGCTCGGATTCTATCGCGAGACTCGGATTCTATATAAGGAGCCGCGCGTCGCCGCCATTTTTAACACGTGCATTGAGATTCATAGGGAGAGGACGTGGCTGGCGTCCTCTCCGTTTATAGAGATTCGAGAAGAGAGTGAGACAGAGAGAGACACAGTAGTAATTTTGGGGAGCATTAGGAGGACTACTACTACTACTAGTACTTGCTGAAGTGATAGAGAGAGATAGTGTGACTGTATTATCTGACTTGTGGGGGAGACACTGACAGTGGGGAGCAGTTAGAGTCTGAGAGCAGGACTCAGGACTCAGGAGTACATATAACGTACAGTGCACACTTTTGCTGCCAGAGTGCCAGCTACACTGCCATTGTTTGTGACCACACTGACCACCAGTATAATATATATTGTGATTGTCTGCTTAGGACTCAGGAGTACTACTTGCAAGTTGCTGATAGTGTGACCAGTGACCTGACCACCAGTTTAATAATCACCACCAGTTTATGAGTTTAATATATATATATATATATATATATAATTGTATATAATATATATATAATATTGTATACCACCTAGCACCTACCCGTGTTTTTTTTTTTTTCTTTCTTCTTTATACATACTACTATAGTAGCTTACTGTAGCAGTCTGCGGTGCTGCTGAGCTGACAGTGTCCAGCAGGTCCGTCATCAGTCATTACATAATAAATATATAATATATACCTGTCCGGCTGCAGTACTAGTGATATTATATATACATATATATTGATTTCATCTCATTATCATCCAGTCTATATTATCAGCAGACACAGTACGTTAGTCCACGGCTGTAGCTACCTCTGTGTCGGCACTCGGCAGTCCATCCATAATTGTATACCACCTACCCGTGGTTGGTTTTTTTTTCTTTCTTCTTTATACATACTACTATAGTAGCTTACTGTAGCAGTCTGCGGTGCTGCTGAGCTGACAGTGTCCAGCAGGTCCGTCATCAGTCATTACATAATAAATATATAATATATACCTGTCCGGCTGCAGTACTAGTGATATTATATATACATATATATTGATTTCATCTCATTATCATCCAGTCTATATTATCAGCAGACACAGTACGTTAGTCCACGGCTGTAGCTACCTCTGTGTCGGCACTCGGCAGTCCATCCATAATTGTATACCACCTACCCGTGGTTGTTTTTTTTTTCTTTCTTCTTTATACATACTACTATAGTAGCTTACTGTAGCAGTCTGCGGTGCTGCTGAGCTGACAGTGTCCAGCAGGTCCGTCATCAGTCATTACATAATAAATATATAATATATACCTGTCCGGCTGCAGTACTAGTGATATTATATATACATATATATTGATTTCATCTCATTATCATCCAGTCTATATTATCAGCAGACACAGTACGTTAGTCCACGGCTGTAGCTACCTCTGTGTCGGCACTCGGCAGTCCATCCATAATTGTATACCACCTACCCGTGGTTGTTTTTTTTTTCTTTCTTCTTTATACATACTACTATAGTAGCTTACTGTAGCAGTCTGCGGTGCTGCTGAGCTGACAGTGTCCAGCAGGTCCGTCATCAGTCATTACATAATAAATATATAATATATACCTGTCCGGCTGCAGTACTAGTGATATTATATATACATATATATATTGATTTCATCTCATTATCATCCAGTCTATATTAGCAGCAGACACAGTACGGTAGTCCACGGCTGTAGCTACCTCTGTGTCGGCACTCGGCAGTCCATCCATAAGTATACTAGTATCCATCCATCTCCATTGTTTACCTGAGGTGCCTTTTAGTTGTGCCTATTAAAATATGGAGAACAAAAATGTTGAGGTTCCAAAATTAGGGAAAGATCAAGATCCACTTCCACCTCGTGCTGAAGCTGCTGCCACTAGTCATGGCCGAGACGATGAAATGCCAGCAACGTCGTCTGCCAAGGCCGATGCCCAATGTCATAGTACAGAGCATGTAAAATCCAAAACACCAAATATCAGTAAAAAAAGGACTCCAAAACCTAAAATAAAATTGTCGGAGGAGAAGCGTAAACTTGCCAATATGCCATTTACCACACGGAGTGGCAAGGAACGGCTGAGGCCCTGGCCTATGTTCATGGCTAGTGGTTCAGCTTCACATGAGGATGGAAGCACTCAGCCTCTCGCTAGAAAAATGAAAAGACTCAAGCTGGCAAAAGCACCGCAAAGAACTGTGCGTTCTTCGAAATCCCAAATCCACAAGGAGAGTCCAATTGTGTCGGTTGCGATGCCTGACCTTCCCAACACTGGACGTGAAGAGCATACGCCTTCCACCATTTGCACGCCCCCTGCAAGTGCTGGAAGGAGCACCCGCAGTCCAGTTCCTGATAGTCAGATTGAAGATGTCAGTGTTGAAGTACACCAGGATGAGGAGGATATGGGTGTTGCTGGCGCTGGGGAGGAAATTGACTAGGAGGATTCTGATGGTGAGGTGGTTTGTTTAAGACAGGCACCCGGGGAGACACCTGTTGTCCGTGGGAGGAATATGGCCATTGACATGCCTGGTGAAAATACCAAAAAAATCAGCTCTTCGGTGTGGAAGTATTTCAACAGAAATGCGGACAACAGGTGTCAAGCCGTGTGTTGCCTTTGTCAAGCTGTAATAAGTAGGGGTAAGGACGTTAACCACCTCGGAACATCCTCCCTTATACGTCACCTGCAGCGCATTCATAATAAGTCAGTGACAAGTTCAAAAACTTTGGGTGACAGCGGAAGCAGTCCACTGACCAGTAAATCCCTTCCTCTTGTAACCAAGCTCACGCAAACCACCCCACCAACTCCCTCAGTGTCAATTTCCTCCTTACCCAGGAATGCCAATAGTCCTGCAGGCCATGTCACTGGCAATTCTGACGAGTCCTCTCCTGCCTGGGATTCCTCCGATGCATCCTTGAGTGTAATGCCTACTGCTGCTGGCGCTGCTGTTGTTGCTGCTGGGAGTCGATCGTCATCCCAGAGGGGAAGTCGTAAGCCCACTTGTACTACTTCCAGTAAGCAATTGACTGTCCAACAGTCCTTTGCGAGGAAGATGAAATATCACAGCAGTCATCCTGCTGCAAAGCGGATAACTGAGGCCTTGACAACTATGTTGGTGTTAGACGTGCGTCCGGTATCCGCCGTTAGTTCACAGGGAACTAGACAATTTCTTGAGGTAGTGTGCCCCCGTTACCAAATACCATCTAGGTTCCACTTCTCTAGGCAGGCGATACCGAGAATGTACACGGACGTCAGAAAAAGACTCACCAGTGTCCTAAAAAATGCAGTTGTACCCAATGTCCACTTAACCACGGACATGTGGACAAGTGGAGCAGGGCAGGTTCAGGACTATATGACTGTGACAGCCCACTGGGTAGATGTATGGACTCCCGCCGCAAGAACAGCAGCGGCGGCACCAGTAGCAGCATCTCGCAAACGCCAACTCTTTCCTAGGCAGGCTACGCTTTGTATCACCGCTTTCCAGAATACGCACACAGCTGAAAACCTCTTACGGCAACTGAGGAAGATCATCGCGGAATGGCTTACCCCAATTGGACTCTCCTGTGGATTTGTGGCATCGGACAACGCCAGCAATATTGTGTGTGCATTAAATATGGGCAAATTCCAGCACGTCCCATGTTTTGCACATACCTTGAATTTGGTGGTGCAGAATTTTTTAAAAAACGACAGGGGTGTGCAAGAGATGCTGTCGGTGGCCAGAAGAATTGCAGGACACTTTCGGCGTACAGGCACCACGTACAGAAGACTGGAGCACCACCAAAAACAACTGAACCTGCCCTGCCATCATCTGAAGCAAGAAGTGGTAACGAGGTGGAATTCAACCCTCTATATGCTTCAGAGGTTGGAGGAGCAGCAAAAGGCCATTCAAACCTATACAATTCAGCACGATATAGGAGGTGGAATGCACCTGTCTCAAGCGCAGTGGAGAATGATTTCAACATTGTGCAAGGTTCTGATGCCCTTTGAACTTGCCACACGTGAAGTCAGTTCAGACACTGCCAGCCTGAGTCAGGTCATTCCCCTCATCAGGCTTTTGCAGAAGAAGCTGGAGACATTGAAGGCGGAGCTAACACAGAGCGATTCCGCTAGGCATGTGGGACTTGTGGATGGAGCCCTTAATTCGCTTAACAAGGATTCACGGGTGGTCAATCTGTTGAAATCAGAGCACTACATTTTGGCCACCATGCTCGATCCTAGATTTAAAGCCTACCTTGGATCTCTCTTTCCGGCAGACACAAGTCTGCTGTGGTTCAAAGACCTGCTGGTGAGAAAATTGTCAAGTCAAGCGGAACGCGACCTGTCAACATCTCCTCCTTCACATTCTCCCGCAACTGGGGGTGCGAGGAAAAGGCTCAGAATTCCGAGCCCACCCGCTGGCGGTGATGCAGGGCAGTCTGGAGCGACTGCTGATGCTGACATCTGGTCCGGACTGAAGGACCTGCCAACGATTACGGACATGTCGTCTACTGTCACTGCATATGATTCTCTCACCATTGAAAGAATGGTGGAGGATTATATGAGTGACCGCATACAAGTAGGCACGTCACACAGTCCGTACTTATACTGGCAGGAAAAAGAGGCAATTTGGAGGCCCTTGCACAAACTGGCTTTATTCTACCTAAGTTGCCCTCCCTCCAGTGTGTACTCCGAAAGAGTGTTTAGTGCCGCCGCTCACCTTGTCAGCAATCGGCGTACGAGGTTACATCCAGAAAATGTGGAGAAGATGATGTTCATTAAAATGAATTATAATCAATTCCTCCGTGGAGACATTGACCAGCAGCAATTGCCTCCACAAAGTACACAGGGAGCTGAGATGGTGGATTCCAGTGGGGACGAATTGATAATCTGTGAGGAGGGGGATGTACACGGTGATATATCGGAGGATGATGATGAGGTGGACATCTTGCCTCTGTAGAGCCAGTTTGTGCAAGGAGAGATTAATTGCTTCTTTTTTGGTGGGGGTCCAAACCAACCCGTCATTTCAGTCACAGTCGTGTGGCAGACCCTGTCACTGAAATGATGGGTTGGTTAAAGTGTGCATGTCCTGTTTATACAACATAAGGGTGGGTGGGAGGGCCCAAGGACAATTCCATCTTGCACCTCTTTTTTCTTTAATTTTTCTTTGCGTCATGTGCTGTTTGGGGAGTATTTTTTGGAAGGGCCATCCTGCGTGACACTGCAGTGCCACTCCTAGATGGGCCCGGTGTTTGTGTCGGCCACTAGGGTCGCTTATCTTACTCACACAGCTACCTCATTGCGCCTCTTTTTTTCTTTGCGTCATGTGCTGTTTGGGGAGGTTTTTTTGGAAGGGACATCCTGCGTGACACTGCAGTGCCACTCCTAGATGGGCCCGGTGTTTGTGTCGGCCACTAGGGTCGCTTATCTTACTCACACAGCTACCTCATTGCGCCTCTTTTTTTATTTGCGTCATGTGCTGTTTGGGGAGGGTTTTTTGGAAGGGACATCCTGCGTGACACTGCAGTGCCACTCCTAGATGGGCCCGGTGTTTGTGTCGGCCACTAGGGTCGCTTATCTTACTCACACAGCTACCTCATTGCGCCTCCTTTTTTCTTTGCGTCATGTGCTGTTTGGGGAGGGTTTTTTGGAAGGGACATCCTGCGTGACACTGCAGTGCCACTCCTAGATGGGCCCGGTGTTTGTGTCGGCCACTAGGGTCGCTTATCTTACTCACACAGCTACCTCATTGCGCCTCTTTTTTTCTTTGCGTCATGTGCTGTTTGGGGAGGGTTTTTTGGAAGGGACATCCTGCGTGACACTGCAGTGCCACTCCTAGATGGGCCCGGTGTTTGTGTCGGCCACTAGGGTCGCTTATCTTACTCACACAGCTACCTCATTGCGCCTCTTTTTTTCTTTGCGTCATGTGCTGTTTGGGGAGGGTTTTTTGGAAAGGACATCCTGCGTGACACTGCAGTGCCACTCCTAGATGGGCCCGGTGTTTGTGTCGGCCACTAGGGTCGCTTATCTTACTCACACAGCTACCTCATTGCGCCTCTTTTTTTCTTTGCGTCATGTGCTGTTTGGGGAGGGTTTTTTGGAAGGGACATCCTGCGTGACACTGCAGTGCCACTCCTAGATGGGCCCGGTGTTTGTGTCGGCCACTAGGGTCGCTTATCTTACTCACACAGCTACCTCATTGCGCCTCTTTTTTTCTTTGCGTCATGTGCTGTTTGGGGAGGGTTTTTTGGAAGGGACATCCTGCGTGACACTGCAGTGCCACTCCTAGATGGGCCAGGTGTTTGTGTCGGCCACTAGGGTCGCTTATCTTACTCACACAGCTACCTCATTGCGCCTCTTTTTTTCTTTGCGTCATGTGCTGTTTGGGGAGGGTTTTTTGGAAGGGCCATCCTGTGTGACACTGCAGTGCCACTCCTAGATGGGCCAGGTGTTTGTGTCGGCCACTAGGGTCGCTTATCTTACTCACACAGCTACCTCATTGCGCCTCTTTTTTTCTTTGCGTCATGTGCTGTTTGGGGAGGGTTTTTTGGAAGGGCCATCCTGCGTGACACTGCAGTGCCACTCCTAGATGGGCCAGGTGTTTGTGTCGGCCACTAGGGTCGCTTAGCTTAGTCATCCAGCGACCTCGGTGCAAATTTTAGGACTAAAAATAATATTGTGAGGTGTGAGGTATTCAGAATAGACTGAAAATGAGTGGAAATTATGGTTTTTGAGGTTAATAATACTTTGGGATCAAAATGACCCCCAAATTCTATGATTTAAGCTGTTTTTTAGGGTTTTTTGAAAAAAACACCCGAATCCAAAACACACCCGAATCCGACAAAAAAAATTCGGTGAGGTTTTGCCAAAACGCGGTCGAACCCAAAACACGGCCGCGGAACCGAACCCAAAACCAAAACACAAAACCCGAAAAATTTCAAGTGCACATCTCTACTTAAAACCCCGGCATTGTAACTCCACTCTGCTCAGCCGCCCGACAATAGAGAGACAGTGGGGTGCCGCGAGGCCATGTCCCCGTGGTTTGCAGCACCCCCCGTGACTCCCGGCACGCTTGTAAAACGAAGAGGGGGTGACACACCCCAGTGAGACGTGACCAGTCTCGCATGTGGTGAGGCCATCATACCCCCACACAGCAAGGCTCCTTTGAGGGACCAAAATTGCATGCTGAACCCAGGGTCTGCGTCGTCTATCCTGGCCCCAGCAAAGGAGTTCCAGCAGTCATGATGGTGATCCGATGTTGCATCTTCAGAAGCAGCATTTGGATCTACAGTGCCAGCCGGAGGTGTCTTTCCTTCAGGTGCATATTTCAAAAGATGCAGCAGTGATGCAAATAATTCCACCTCAGGCCCTATGAGTGGTCCTACAACAACAGACAGGAGCAGCTACCTGCCGAATTAGGGGCCTAATTCAGCTCAGATCGCAGCAGCAAATTTGTTAACAGTTGGGCAAAACCAGGGGGTAATTCAGACCTGATCGCTGCTGTGCGTTTTCTCATGTCAATTCCAGTCCCGGACAGGCTGATGTGATCGCAGCGGCTAAGTAAGTCCTGTTTGTACAGCTCTGCTACACATGCGTTTGCACACTTGCACAGCTAAAATACACTCCCCCTGTAGGCGGTGACTATGTGATCGCAGCAGTGCAAAAATCGCTTGCTAGCGATCAGGTCTGAATTACCCCCCATCTGCAGTGCAGGGGGGGGGCAGATGTAACATGTGCAGAGAGAGTTAGATTTGGGTGGGGTGTGTTCAATCTGAAATCTAAATTGCAGTGTAAAAATAAAGCAGCCAGTATTTACCCTACACAGAAACAATATAACCCACCCAAATCAAACTCTCTCTGCACATGTTACATCTGCCCAACCTGCAGTGCACATGGTTTAGCCCAACTGCTAACAAATCTGCTTCTGCGATCAGATCTGAATTACCCCCTAGGTCTCAATGTCAACCCTACTCACCACCAATCCCACGGTGCTGCATAAATAAATGAAAATAATACATAAATAAACATATATAGTGTGTGTGTGTGTGTGTGTGTGTGTGTGTGTGTGTGTGTGTGTGTGTGTGTGTGTGTGTGTGTGTGTTTACATACCCTGACCATTGTAGTACATCCCTGAGTGCATAACCTAGGTTGAGAAATGCAGGTCTGTGAAATAAGGGGAAATCTATCAAAGGTGGATATTGACCAAATCTCTTCTATTTTGTGATTTACATGGAATTTTGCATTTCATTTCTAAATATCTAATTCTCCATGACCTCACCATACATCATCAAATTCTGCATTGTGAAGTACAGAACAGGTTGGTGATCCAGAAAGCAAAGACGTAGTCAGCCCGCGCAGGTCAATCACCCTCCCCACTGTAGTAGTCCTGTTCTCTAAGTGCTCTGTGAGTGGTGTGCTACCATGGCTGTTTCTGGCGATGTTGTGTGTTGTTAAAATGAGCCCTATGATACAAAATCCCTCTGACTGTGAAGTGAGGAGAGTTATTCTATTCTTGAATGTGCAGAAAGTGAGACCTGCTGAAATGTATCATCAATTAAAGCAGGTGTATGGTGATGTGACACAGTGGTGTGACATGTTCAATGATGGTGCATGATGAAGATGAACCAAGGCGCCCATCATTGGTCACAGTTTTGGGTGGGACATTTTTGACCATCCACCCTATAGCCCGGACCTTGCTCCAAGTAAATTTCACCTTTTCTAAGCACAAGGAGTTCCTGGACAGAAAACGTTTTGGAAGTGACGATGAGTTGAAGCTTGCAGTCAGCAACTGGTACAATGGACTGGAGGCAGCTGAGTACAACAACAGACCCTCCAACATGACCCGCCCCACTAGGTACAAAATGCTCTGTTCCTGGACTTCCCTCTAAAATTATGATTTCCATCACCGGTGTTGAACTAGTTAAATGATAAAAGAAAGCTGTTTCTTCACAGGTGATGGCAATAATAAATGAAGAGGGAAGTCCAGAAACAGAGCATTTTGTACCTAGTGGGGCGGGTCATGTTGGAGGGTATGCAACAAGGGGATTCTTCTAAAGCTCCTGGACTGATATGATACATGGTTAAATAAGGACGTAAATATGTGGACAAGAGGCATTCAATTTGCCGATTGTTGGGATCCCGGCTGTCAGGAGACCGGCGCCGTAATTTCAACACCCGGTGAAATCCCGCCGGCTAAAATCCCCACTCGGGTGGTGGCCCACGCACTCGGGTGGAAGCCCACTGCACTCACCATCAGTAGTCTGGCTGTCAGAATCCCGGCGTTGGTCTCTTGGCCGCTGAGATCCCGACAGCCGGGATATCATACTGATCCCGTGGAGAAATAGACAAAGGTACTTTTTTTTTTTTTTAACAACAATACTTTTCTTTTTTTGCAGCCAAACAGTTTTTATTTTCTGGATTACCCTCATATTAAAGATTGCCTGAAATGCTTAGGCATGAACCATACTTGCCTACCTGACCCTCTCTCCATGAGGGAGAAAATGCTCTGTTCCTGGACTTTCCTGGTAATGTATGATCGCCATCACCTGTGGTGAGCTGGTTAATTGATAAGAAAGTTGTTTCACCACAGGTGATGGCAATCATACATTACCAGGAAAGTCCAGGAACAGAGCATTTTCTCCCTCATGGAGAGGGTCAGGTAGGCAGGTATGCCTCAAACTCTGGGGGGGGGGAGGGGGATTTATTAAAGCTTGAAGAGCAAATTTACACATTTTTGCGTATCCAGCCATTTGTGACTTGGACTGATCTTTGCAGGACTTTGTTTTGGGGCAGCTTGGAGAGAGATGCTGCGCACACGTGGCATGATTTGCACCAATTCTCCAGCCACACTGTTGGTCCCGCTTACCAACAAGAAGGACCAGGTGTGATCAACATCTTGAAGTGCTCTTATGGGGCGGGATGTACTAAGTGACATCGCCACCCATCGCCGCAGATCATCGCGATGCTAATCGCATATGTACTGTGGTGAGAGGGCTTGTGTCTCACCACAATTGACCACATTCTGGTGGAATCAGCTCCCTCCAAGGGAGAAGAAAACAAGGCCTGCACATTCTGCACCTGTAATGGAGATTTATAATTCCAGGCTTTCTAAATTGCAAAGCTGTAGCTGGAGAAACAGAGGTCCGGGTTTTCCAGCTCACCCAGAGATAGCAGGAAGTCAGTTGCAAGAGAGGGGTTCAAAAATCCCATTTACCCACAATGCATTGCACTGATGCCTATTAGTAGGGATGTGAGTAGGGCTAAGTGTATAGCACCAGGGACTGTGGACATTGGCCGTGCCAGGAGAGCATGGCATGTGTAGCTGCAAGCCACTGCAGCAGAATGACTTTTGAGCACGGGAAATGCTAGGACCCTTTATGTTTGTCTGTTTATTTTCTCTATGTACCTGTGTGACCAGACCCAAGTCTGAGTATGCCGTGCTACAGTGTCTGATGCCAGTAAAGACACTGTGGTTGTAACCGGAAAACTTGCCTGCAAGTCCTTATTTCAGTACCCGTGTTACTGTACTCACATATGCGATTAGCATTGTGGAGGACAGCTCTTCCGATAAGAGCTGTCCTTTATGATCTCCAGCGGCTCCCTGACTTCCGGATTTCGTCCCCAAGAGCATGAGAGATTTCGGCCCAGAGAGTATGCGCAGAGTGATGGGGGCAGCCGCAGGGCATGCTGGGAGAGATCCCTCACAGCAGCGCTACGGAGAGAAGCGCATAGGCTTCTATGGGGTATCGCCAGCAAAAGCTGACGATCCCCTCCACGGCCCTGACTCGGCGGCTGGGGCTTAGTACATTCAGAAATGCGGTAAACGGGGGTTTACTGCATTTTCCATTTAACACATCCTGACCATGGTGAGATATTCCATCTTTGACCTCACTAATTAATAAAGATCATAACAGCGTTGAGAATGTCTGTAATACCTAAAAGTCTCCGCAGCTGGAAACCCATTTTGGTAACCCCTTCTTTTCCGATTTAGTATTACAGCATTTATCTTTATTTGCTTCCCTGGAATTATGTCCATTTATACCATTTTTAAACAACTTTTCGGGAACTGATATATACTAACAGCTTGACCCTTTATTGAGGTGAATAATCTACTTGCACCATATTATGCTGATATATATGATGGTTGTTATTATGGGACTTATTCAGTAGATCCCATACTGAACTGTTAATACCCAGTACACACGTGCAGCAGCGATACTGCGCGTGCGCACACAGCGAGATGCATCTTACTTATGCGAACGCCTCTGCCTGATTGACAGGTAGAGGCATTCGTAGGGCGGTCCAGGGTGGCGACGTGCCATTGTAGGGGCATCGACTCGGTGTTGGATTGGCTTGTCGTCGGAAATAGGGGTGGGTTTGGGATGGCCGCATGACGCCACATGTGGCCACTGTGACCCAGAAAATGGCTGCCCTGCGTCTGCCTCTATAGCCTGGCTGCGGAGGCAGGGGGCATCCACAAACGAGCAATGCGATTGCAATTAGATTGCTACTGCATCACTGTTGGGTATTTGCATGCTGGGCGGCCTTGCCCTGTGCTGGGCGGCAGAGCCGGCCCTAACCAATATGATGCCCTAGGCAAGATTTTGGCTGGTGCCCCCTAGCACCGCCACTTGTTCTGCAGGAGATGCCTGGCATGAGTCATCTGGCAGCTCTACTAAAGTCTGGAGCCTTTTGTTTCTGAAAATGCATCTTATTTGCATTACTATGTGGCTAGGATGCACAAGCAGCTACTGCTGATTAAAATAATATGCAGCATGCCTATATTCTGTGTGCGACTGCGGCTGTATCTGCATACGAAATGCTACATTACAGTGATTTCCAGGAATACAATGCAACGTAGTATTTTGTATGCAGATACAGCCGCAGTCACACACAGAATATAGGCATGCCGCATATCATTTTAATCAGCAGAAGCTGCTGGTGCCCATAAGCATACCAAATGCCCTAGGCATTTGCCTAGTTTGCCTATGCCTAAGGCCGGCTCTGCTGGGCGGCCCCCAGCATGCGATCGCAGCCAGTTGCAGTTTTGCTAAAATCGCAAAACTGCAACTGAAGCTGAATGAGTGCCAATGTGCGAAGTACAGTTATATCTATATCTACAGCTCTCTCTATATATATATATATATATATACATAGACAAACAGAAAACCCAGCACTCACTATAGCAAGCTTACTTATCCTCACCACATCAATAAATAAATATATTTGTGTGTCTATTGCGGGATTTATCTTTGGTTAACTCCTATTAACTGTGACCACTAGCTTTCTCATGCACCCCTATGTAGGCTCTATTATCCTTAACCTGTGTCAGCTGTTCCTTAGTAATTTATCAGCTAGTGTCAGGTGAATAGTGTACCTTGGCAGGTGCACATTAAACCTAGTGGGCATATTTGCAGTTATATTATGTGTGAAACAGTAGTCAGGTTTTAAGACTCTGTGATAGTGTAGGACCTGCATGAAGGTGGGGTACCTTAGCGATCGGTTTGCAGGCTTCTGTGCATTGGCCAATTCACTAACAAAAACCCCATCATTTATTTATTTAATGAAGTGTTGAGGATAAGTGAGCTTGCTATGGTGAGTGCTTGGTTTTCTGCTCGTATGTATTTGAGTGATGTGGTCATGGGCTACATGCACCCTACCCTATGAGTGGTAAATGTATTTGTGTACCCCGCTTCTGGGGTGGCGAGTGCTGTGGTTTTACTTTTGTGCATAATATATATATATATATATATATATATATATTATATATACACAGGCCCGGCGCTTACCGCTCAGTGGAGGGATGCAAAGCAGGTAGGCGCCAGGCAGGAGAGGCACTCTACCCGCTCTGCATCCCTGTGCTGAGTTTCCCTGCTGATGCCGGCTGCTGTGCCTGTCACACTCTATGACAGGCAGCGTTTTTGGACAGCGGGTGATTATCTAACTACTGCGAATGCGCATGTCCTGCAATGCGCACGCGCATCGCCAAACAGAGTTACTAGGCGGTTACAGGGGGTTGGCTAATCAGATGCAGATGTAACATAGTATGGGTATGTGGCTTATAGAGACGCTGAATCGTTGACATTTGAGGCCATACTCAGATGAATGATCTGCGCCTAGCACAGGACCGGTGAAAGTTACTATGGTGTGACCAAATGTGGCATCTAACGATACAGAAATCATGACTGCAGCGTCTGTAGACACTGACAGGGGACGTCTCAGTCCTTGCATATTTGGGCGCACAGATGAACACCAGGGAGAGGCGGTGTAGCGGCATTAGCCTAAAGTCACAGACACAACAGCAGTAAAAATGCAAGAAGGCCGAAACTGTGTCAAACTCAGAATCAGGCCTATGAAGAGGGTTCGTGCCCCCCTCGACAGACCCCACCTCTACAACAGACCCCGCCCCCTGGCTGGTTTTCAAACCCAATCCGCTGCTGCACTGCATTTTGAAGTCTTACTACCATATGTTAATATATAACCTCAGGGGCTAAATATACCCTGAATACCATCTTCCTATTTATCTAAATCTGGTTGTGTTTGCCTAACATAGGCCTGTATAATATTATTTTGTATTATACTACTGCCCATTCTCTTTTCTTTTTTTTTCTTTTTTTTTGCATCTACTGAAACTTGTACTGAAAAATTGAGGCTAACCGAATCTCTCCACCTGAGATTTTCAAAGCTAAAGGGAAGTATCATTCTTGTTTTATTCATTGTATTCCACTGTCTTTCTGTGGGTTTCTAACAGCACCTGGAAGGTTCCCTATTTTCTCTTATCTGTATACTTCAGGTTGTTGTTTTGGGTATAACCAGACTCACTCTGGCAGCAATATACCCTTTCGGGGGGTATGCGATTATCATACCACCGCACGGGATCTCTGCGATCACAATGCCGACGCCAGGATCCTGCACAGCGCTACAATGCCAGCGCCACAGGCTTTTCTCCCTTTATGGCTGTCCACGACACCCATATAACCTGTGGTGTGCACAGCAAGCCACTGTGCCCGCAAAGGGGCTTACTAGGGCTTGCCACTCTGCCGGATTCCTGGTGGCTGGGATGCCAGCCGGTATAATGACATCTGGCATCCTGGCCATCGGTAACTCATACCAATCCCTTTAGGAGCACCAGTACGCTCCCCAACTCCCCACTTACATCACTCCCAGTAGTCATGTTCTGTGGACCTAACATGGATGGTGATGCCAACCTGAAATGGTGTGTGGTCTCACACGGCCGGGGTGATACCCGGTCTGAATCGAGGATGTGGCTAAATGATTTCCTTTTTTCAGGAAAGAAGTTTTTTTTAACTGTTAAAAATTCTTTTGTCTTCTTAAATTCTGTCCATTGCTGTAACAAAAACATTTTTCAAAAAATGAAAAAAATATGTCTTGTTGCAAACAGAAATAAAGAGTCAATGCACCATTATACCATATGTTCTAAGTTAAAGTGCAAATAAACACTACAGAGTACATTACATATTGATGCCAAATAATACTGAATACAATTATCTAAATGATATCCCACAGTGCCAAGGCAATCCGACATTAACCTGAAGGAAACCCTTCCGGCACAGATATCTTGACACAAAATTATACAAATACCTGTATTGTACCACTAACCCCTAAACAAAATGTCATTACTGATCTAGAATACATTGCTCTTTCTAATAATGTCAAATATGATAAGAAGCGGTATGTATTAGCTGCCAAATTACAGGGTCAACAAAGTATAATTATTATCCTCCAGCACAAGGCTGCATTATAATGGCCGGCTCCAGAACAGGCCTTTGGTGTTACATAACAAATCACTATTAGTAACACAAATCACCGCCTGCACACCACAACATGTATTTCAGGCATAGCTGTACACCCCAGAATCTCACTCATCACAGCTCTTATTTATCATTCTGAGGCAAAAGAAAAAGTCAAATCACAGAGAAATGCCATAATTAAGGCGGGAAGCGATACACTGCCCTCTTGTGGATAGTTTGCATGTTAATTTGTAAATGTGATTTTTTCCAATTTTTGGCAGCCAGCACCTGACTGATTCACAAATATGGGGGTCATTCAGATCCGATCGCTGCTGTGCATTTGCGCACAACAGTGATCGGGTCTGATCTGCGCATGCGCCGGTACCGCAATGCCATACTTACCGATATTCTGGCTGCTCTCTGCGGGAGAGAGCAGCCAGGTCGGCTCAGCGGGCGGGCAGGGGAGGCTGTGATGTAAAGGAGGTGGTGGCCGGAGGCGGGACAGGGGTGGAGCAAGGGCGGGATGGGGGTGGGGCAAGGGTGGGGTCACAGTGACACATCCTTTAAGCCACACCCCCACTCTGTAATGCCGCGCTCACCGGCATTACACTGCAGGGGGGCGTGGCTATGATGACGCGATTCAGCAAGAATCGCGTCATCGACTGCCCGGACCACCCACTTTACACACTAAGTGGGCGGACGGGCAGGGGGTCCCCGCAAATCGGGAGACTTGCCTGCTCTTCCAGGGGGCCGGGAGGGTCACCCGATTTTGGGGAGCCTCCCGGCCATTCCGGGAGAGTAGGCAAGTATGCGCAATGCGCAGGTGCGAGGCCCCACCAGCAACAGGGGGGGCTCCGGACTGCGACGGGATGGACGACGAAAGCCATCGTATCGGCGATCGCAAGAAGATTGACAGGAGAAGGCCGTTTGTGGGAGTCAACTGACCGTTTCAAGGGAGTTTCCGTGAAAACACAGGCGTTTCCAGGTGTTTGAAGCTCCGGGTCGGATCATTGCAGTGGAAGAATAAGTCCTAAGCTGTTCAGAGACTGCACTAACTTTTGTTTGTGCAGCTCTCTGCACAAGCGATCGCACCCCTGCACAGTGACTACCCCCTCTCCCCGTAGGCGGCAACTACCTGATCGCAGGAATGTGTGGCATACTTGCTTACATTCTATTTCTCCTCTCCGGGAGAAGCCTGGAGAGGAGACGCTGCAGGAGTGTTCGGGTGGCGGGGCCGGACTGTGACATCGCTAAGCCCCGCCCCCGCATCGGGAAATGCCGCAATTTGCGGGTCCGTGGGAAGGGGGCGTGGCTAAAATGACGCGATTTGCGTCATTTTAACCCCTTCTCCACCCGACGGACCCGCGAATACGGGAGATTTTCTCTCCATCCTGCTCGCATCACTAGGGTGCGAGCAGGATACGGGAGACCTGCCCACTCTTCCGGGGGTGCGGGGGGCTACCCCAAAAAACGGGAGCCTCCCGCAGCTTCCGGGAGAGTAGGTAAGTATGATGTGTGGCATACTGGAATGTTAACAGATATTGGAAAGTTCCAAAAGCCATTTAATTCTTATCAGTGAGTGGGGGAGTTTTATGGCCCCTAAACCAGTTCTGGCAGACCCTGCCACATCTAGGGGTTTAGGACAGGAAGTGCAGGGGGATTTTAGCAAAAGGAACAAAGCACAGGACAGTTCAGTGTGAGCTGAGGACTGAGATGGAGGGCACAGGCTAGTGTCCAGGAGAAACGCAGTCTGGGGACTGTGGAACAAGCATCTATAACTCCACAGTCCCTGGCATTATCGAACAGCATGTAGGTGCTGCTAGGAAGAGCAAGAGATATCCAGATTTGCAGTGTGAGAGAAGTTAAGCATGAACAATCAGTGGAAGAAATAAAGGGGATCTTCACCTTCAGGGGTACCCCAGAAGCAGGATGGGAGGTGTGAGTCTGCGGGAGAGGACGAGCTGGGTGAGTGATAGGAAATCACGTGTGGCGGAAGGCCCCCAGTAATGTGTCCATGAGAGATCCCGTTTAGATAGAGCCCCCAGCGAATGGGGGAGAGCACACCGAAATGAATCTCAGTTTGCGGAAGCCGCACTACTGGTTCCCAGAGACTGCACTGGTATGTACTGTACTGTAATGCTGCCACATCACTGTAAATGCTGTTATTGCCAGTGAAGCAAATGAAAGGAGATGTAACCTGATGTAACCCATATGAATATTGTGCTGGAGAGAAGAAAAAGAAGTTAAATGTTACTGTCGTGATAACCCTGTCTGAACTGTGAATAAACTGCTTGCTTATGTGATGAAACGGCCTGGTGTGCAATGCTTGTTAAAATGACTGATGGACCTGCCGCTGCCCGGCTATCACAATTGCAAAAAACGCACCCTAGCAAACAGGTCTGAATTAGGCCTTATATTCTTGCACCCCTTTGAAAAATAGTAATTTAATTACCTACCGGTAAATCCTTTTCTAGTAGTCCGTAGGGGATACTGGGAATTCATTTAGTACCATAGGGTATAGACGGGTCCTCTAGGAGCCATGGGCACTATAGAAGTTTGACTAGATGTGCTGGCTCCTCCCTCTATGCCCCTCCTACCAGACTCAGTCAAGGAAACTGTGCCCGAGGAGACGGAAATACTTTGAGAGAAGGATATAGAAAAGGAAAGTGGTGAGATTTCGAACCAGCATATACAGAACAAGAGGAAAGCCATGCTAACCAAACATGTAAACAGGAACAGCAACAGCTGAACCAAACAAGAATACTTAACCAAGTAACAGTGCTGGAAGAATGAGCACCAGGCTGGCGCCCAGTATCCTCTACGGACTATGAGAAATGGATTTACCGGTAGGTAATTAAAATCCTATTTTCTCTTACGTCCTAGGGGATACTGGGAATCCAGTTAGTACCATGGGGAAGTACCAAAGCTCCCAAACTGGGTGGGAGAGTGCTGAGGTTCCTGCAGAACTGATTGACCAAACTGAAGGTCCTCAGAGGCCAATGTATCGAACTTGTAAAACTTAGCAAACGTGTTCGAACCTGACCAAGTAGCAGAGCTGGAAAGCCGAGGCACCATGGGCAGCCGCCCAAGAAAAACCCACAGACCTAGTAGAGTGGGCCTGTTCAGATTTTGGAACCGGCAAGCCTGGATAGTGAAACTGATCCAAAGTGCAATAGACTGCTTTGAAGCAGGACACCCAATTTTGTTGGGATCATAGAGAACGAATAGCAAGTCCGATTTCCTGTGACGAGCAGTTCTCTTTACATACACCTTCAAAGTCCTCACAACATCCAAAGACTTTGAAGTAGCAAAGGTATCCGTAACAACCGGAACCACAATAGGTTGGTTGATGTGAAATGCGGACACCACCTTAGAAAGAAATTGCTGACGAGTCCTGAGTTCAGCTCTATCCTCATGGGAAATTAAGTAGTAGCTCTTGGAAGACATCTCCCCCAGCTCTGACACACGTCTTGCTGACTCCAAGGCCAACAGTGTGACGGTCTTCCACGTAAGTTACTTTACGTCTAACTCCTGTAACGGTTCAAACCAGTCTGATTGGAGGAACTGCAGCACCAAATTGAGATCCCAAGGTGCCGTGGGAGGCACAAAGGGAGGTTAAATGTGCAGAGCACCTTCCAAGAACATCTGGACCTCAGGGAGAGAAGCCAATTGTTTCTGAAATAAAATAGACAAGGCCGAAATCTGGACCTTTATAGAGCCTAGACGTAGGCCCATATCCACTCCCGACTGCAGAAAAAAAAGGAAACGTCCCAGATGAAATGCCACCGCAGAATATTGGGGGTCATTCCGAGTTGTTTGCTCGCAAGCGGATTTTAGCAGATTTGCTCATGCTAAGCCGCCGCCTACTGGGAGTGAATCTTAGCATCTTAAAATTGCGAACGATGTATTCGCAATATTGCGATTACACACCTCGTAGCAGTTTCTGAGTAGCTTCAGACTTACTCGGCATCTGCGATCAGTTCAGTGCTTGTCGTTCCTGGTTTGACGTCACAAACACACCCAGCGTTCGCCCAGACACTCCTCCGTTTCTCCGGCCACTCCTGCGTTTTTTCCGGAAACTGTAGCGTTTTTTCCCACACGCCCATAAAACGGCCTGTTTCCGCCCAGTAACACCCATTTCCTATCAATCACATTACGATCTCCAGAACGATGAAAAAGCCGTGAGTAAAAATCCTAACTGCATAGCAAATTTACTTGGCGCAGTCGCAGTGCGAACATTGCGCATGCGCATTAAGCGGAAAATCGCTGAGATGCGAAGATTTTTACCGAGCGAACAACTCGGAATGAGGGCCATTGTCTGCTCTCACACCAAGAGACATATTTCTTCCAGATACGATGGTAATGTTTAGACGTTACCCCCTTCCTGGCTTGGATCATAGTCGGGATGACCTTGTCAGGAATCCCTCTCCTGGCTAGAATCAGCCGTTCAACTTCCATGCCGTTAAACATAGCCACAGTAAGTCTTGACAGACGAACGAGCCCTGTTGCAGAAGATCCTCGTGAAGAGGTAGAGGACATGGATCTTCGAGCAGCATATCAAGAAGATCCGCATACCAGGCCCTTCGTGGCCAATCCGGAGTAATGAGGATTGCTTGAAAGCTTTTCCCTTTTTATTCTTTTTAGAATTCTTGGGATCAGAGGAAGTGGAGGAAACATGTACACCAGCTGGTAGACCCACGGAGTTGTCAGGGCATCTACCGCCACTGCATGGGGGTCTCTCGACCTGGAACAATACCGCTTGAGCTTCTTGTTGAGTCAAGAGGCCATCATGTCGATTTGTGGATATCCCCACCGATGCGTCAGCCATCGGAACACCTCCGGGTGAAGGCCCCATTTCCCCGTGTGCAGGTCGTGTCTACTGAGGATGTCTCCTTCCCAGTTGTCTACTCTCGGAATTAAGACCGCCAACAATGCCACGTCGTGTTTTTCCACCCAGAGGAGAATTCTTGACACCTCTGACATTGCGGCTCTGCTTTTTGTTCTGCTCTGTCGGTTTATGTACATCACTGCCGTCACATTGTCCGACTGGACCTGAATGGCCTGATTCTGAAGAAGAAATGAGGCCTGCCGAAGGGTGTTATAGATAGTCCTGAGTTCCAGGATGTTTATCGGAAGGACGACTTCCTGACTTGACCATCTTCCCTGAATCTGCACCCCCTGAATGACTGCGCCCCAACCTCTGAGGCTTGCATCTGTCATTAGCAGAATCCAATTCTGAATCCTGAACCTCTGACCCTTGATTAAATGTAACCACCACAGGAGGGAGATCCTAGCTTTTGGCAACAAACGAATCCTCTGGTGCATGTGAAGATGCGATCCGCACCATTTGTCCAATATATCCAGCTGGAAGGGCTTCGCATGAAACCTTTCGTACTGAAGCACCTCATTAGGGGCCACCATTTTGCCCAGAAGGTGTATGCAGAGATGCACCGAGATCCGATTTGGCTTCAAGACAGCCCAAACCATCGACTGGATTACCATTGCCTTTTCCAAGGGAAGAAATACTTTCTGATACTCTGTGTCCAGTATCATTCCCAGGAAATGAAGCCTCTGCGTTGATTCTAGGTGAGATTTTGGTAGGTTCAGAATCCACCCGTGATCCAGGAGTAGCCTAGTTGAGAGACCAATGTGCTTCAACAACCGCTCCCTGGATAGTGCATTTATCAGAAGATCGTCCAGGTACAGAATTATGTTCACTCCTTGTTTGCGGAGAAGTAACATCATCTCTGCCATCACTTTGGTGAACACCCTTGGTGCTGTGGAGAGACCAAATGGCAGGGCCTGGTACTGGTTGTGCAGTCCTGCAGTGCAAACCGGAGAAAAGCCTGATGAGGCGGCCAGATCGGAATGTGAAGGTACACATCCTTGATATCCAGAGACAATAGGAATTCCCCCTTCTCCAGACCTGAGATCACCGCTCTCAGAGACTCCATCTCGAATTTCAACACTCCTAAGTACGGGTTCAACGACTTGAGGTTCAGAATCAGTCTTACTGAACCGTCCGGCTTCGGCACTACAAACAAGCTGAAATAGTAACCCTTGTTTTGTAGATGAGTTGGAACTGGAATGACTTGGCTTTGTAACAGTTTCTGAATGGCATCCTGCAAGGTTATCCTCTTGTGAAACTGGTAAACCTAATTTGAAGACTCTGTGAGGTGGGAGCTCCTGGAACTCCAGTCTGTAGCCCTGGGAGATAAGGTCTATTACCCAGGGATCCTGGCATGATCTTGTCCAGATGTGACTGAAGAATTTTAGCTGGGCTCCCACCTGCCAGTGTTCCAGGCCTCGTGGTCCACCGTCATGCTGAAGGTTTTGAGGAAGCAGAGCCTGAGCCCTGTTCCTGTGAACCAGCAGCCTTGGTTTGCGTAGTTTTCCTCTAGCACCTCTGGTGGCGGTAGAAGAACCCCTGGCCTTGCACCTCAACTTGGCAGTCCGAAAGGACTGTAAATTGGGTCCTAAGTAGGCCTTCCTAGCTGGGGTAGCTGCAGAAGGTAGGTATGTGGACTTACCCGCAGTAGCTTTGGAGATCCATTTGTCTAGTTCATCTCCAAATAAGGCCTCGCCTGTGAAAGGTAGGCCTTCCACACCTTTCCTGGAGTCTGCATCTGCAGTCCACTGGTGTAGCCATAAGCCCCTGCGTGCCGACACTGTCATAGCTTAAGCAATTAAGCATTAAGCAAGCCTATCTCTTTTATTTCTTCCACCATAAAGTTTGCAGAGTCCTGTATGTGTTGCAGGAGAAAAACAATCTCCTCTTGAGATAAAGTATCTAACCCCTCAATTAGATTACCTGATCATTTAGCAATGGCTCGTGTAATCTACCCATGTGCTATAGTGGATCTCTGGGCCACCCCAGCAGCTGTATACAAAGATTTGAGCGTAGTCTCAATTTTGCGATCAGCCGTGTCTTTAAGGGAGGCTGCACCCAGGACAGGCAATACAATTTTTCGTAAGAGCCTGGAGACTGATGCATCCACTATCGGTGGATTCTCCCATTTTTTCCTATACTCAGGAGGAAAAGGAAAAGATGATAACCGTTTTGGGATTTGAAATTTCTTATCTGGATTAACCCACGGTTCTTCAAACAGGGTATTGAGTTCCTTAGACACAGGAAAAGAAGCAGAGGATTTCTTCTTTATATTACAATAAGATTCCTCACTCTCCTCTGTCACCTTATCAGGGATATTCAGAACTTCTCTGATAGCATCTATGAAAGCCTCTATTCCCTGTGACAGAGTACCCTCCCCCTCCTCTGAGTCCACCTCACCCTCTTCCATTTCTGAGCCCTCATCATCAGAGTCAGAGTGTAGGATATGGGCCAAAGAACGTTTTTGCGGACAAATGGCAGGGAACTGAGATGCTGGTATGGGTAATGAGTATTTTTTCATAAACTCAGCCATAGATTGTCTTAAGTATTGTGTCTCTTTCTCATTCCGAGATAACTTAGTAGAAATATATATTATGGTAGGAACTTACGGTTGATAACGGTATTTCTCCTAAGTCCACAGGTTCCACAGGATAACATTTGGATATGATAAAGCGACACCGGATTTGCACCAATCGGTCAAAGCTTTTCGGCCTCCCAGCAAGTAACGGGCCTGTCCATATATCCCCGTCTCCTGTCTCAGGCAAATCAGTTGTATTCCCAAAGCTCAAAGCAGGAGCATCATAGATAGCCCTAATCAGGCGAGAAAAACACACATACACACCCTTCCGTACAAGAAGGAAGAGGTTAGTGAGTAAAAGGATCCTCAAATCAGGTGCGTCAGAGTGAGATCCCCGTGGAACCTGTGGACTTAGGAGAAATACAGTTATCAACGGTAAGTTCTTACCATAATGTATATTTCTCCGGCAGGTCCACAGGTTATCCACAGGATAACATTGGGAATTCCCAAAGCAATTTAGTGGTGGGGACGCTCCTTATTGGACAGGAGAATCCTTCAACTGAATTCAGCGTCGTGAGAGGCAAAGGTATCTATGGCATAATGTCGAATGAATGTGTTAATGGAAGACCATGTGGCTGCCTTACATATCTGTTCTGCTGAAGCACCACGTTGTGCTGCCCATGATGAACCTACCTTACGAGTAGAGTGAGCAGAGACATTAGCCGGAACAGGAAGATCAGCTTCAGAATATGGTTCTGAAATCATCATCCGAAGCCACCTTGCCAGTGTCTGCTTATCAGCAGGTCATCTTCTCTTGTGAAATCCGTAGAGAATGAAGAGATAATCTGTCTTTCTGATGGCACTGGTACGATCCACATAGATCCTTAAGGCACCTCCTGCACCTCGTTAGAGGCCACCAGAATTTCACAATCAGATATCCAAAAGGGTCTCCCCTTGACCAGATGGGATGTCTGTAGCCGCCATGCTAATGACCTTCTTACTTCTATCGTAAGAACCATAGTCTGTGTTTTTATCGTCTGATGCAACCCATTCCATTTGGCAAGAATCAGATGCTGCAGAGGCCTCGAGTGGAACTGTGCATACTCCATCATGTTGAATGTTGACACCATCAATCCCATCACACGCATTGCTGCATGAATGGATACCTTTTGACTATGTAGCAACTCCTGAATCCTTGACTGAACCTTGGATATCTTGTTCTGAGGTAAAATTACTCTCTGAAGGCTTGAATCCAGTACAGCCCCCAAGTGAGTCATCTGCTGTGATGAAACCAGAGATGATTTTGTCCAATTTATGAGCCACCTGTGCATTTGCAGACACGTTATTGTCTCTTTCAGATGACATACGAGCAATTCCTGCGACTGTGCCAGGATTGGAGGTATGGAAAAATTCTTATCCCCTGCTGGCGGAGATAAGCTGCCATTACCACCAGAATTTTGGTAAATACTCTGGGGGCTGTGGCTAACCCAAAGGGTAGGGAGGATAGCAAATCTAAGATAACACTGATGGTACAGTGCTATAGGAACATGTATGTAAGCATCCTGGATATCCAGGGGTATCATAAAATCCCCTGGCTCCATGGCCAAAATTATGGAACGTAAAGTCTCTATATGAAACCGAGGTACCCAAATGTATTTGTTCAGCACTTTGAGATTGAGAATGGGCTGAAATGACCCATTTGGTTTCTGAACCAGAAACAGGTTGGAGTAAAAACCCTGTCCTCATTGTGCAGGAGGAACTGGAATGACTATTCCTGACTGAAGCAATTTCTGAACTGCCTCTTGCAAAGCCCTGGCCTTTGTCTCTACCCGAGACGGGCTGGTACAAAAAAACCTTCGAGGAGGGTGCTTCTTGAAGGCAAAAGCATAACCTAGAAATACAGCTTCCTGCACCCAGGTATCTGTTGTAGACTACTGCCAGATCTGTGCAAACTGAAGAAGTCAGCTCCCCACCCTGGGATCCCCCAGGTGGAGTCCCGCACCATAAGGCTGATGGCTTATTATATGTTTTACCAAACGGTCCTCTGGTAGCCCAATGCTTTTTAGTCTTACCAGACTTGTTGTATTGGGTCTGCTTGCCATCACTTTTTTCTTTAGCTTTTCCTTTAGACCGAAAGAGCCGAAAAGCTGGATCTTTAGGTATGAAATTGTATGTGGAAGGAAATTTTATCTTCTTGGAGTCTGCTTCTGACTCCAAAATATCTGTCAATTCTTTACCAAAAAGAATATCTCCAGAAAAAGGCAAAGATTCCAAAACCTTCTTAGATTCTGAATCAGCATTCCACGCACGTATCCAAATTGCTCTGCGAGCAGCTATGTTGAAGCTGATGCCCTGGAGGCAATAGTACCCATATCCAATGCTGCTTCTTCCAAGGACATTGCAGCCTGTTTTATATGTGCTATATGGGATTTTTACTCTCTAGATGCTATTGAAAAATCCCCCTCCAATGTATCAGCCCAGGCAGCCACTGCCTTTGCCATCCAGCTGAAGCCATGGCCGGCCTTATGACTGCCCCAGACAGGGAAAAAATGTTTTTTTTAAAAAACCATCCACTCTCCTATCCGTGATATAATTTAATGATGTTGAAGGCAAAGATAATGTAGATCTTCACACTAATCGAATCACATGCGTATTTACTTTAGGAGCCACCTACCTTTTTAAACAATTCCCAGCTGGAAGAGGATAATTGGAATTCCATTTCCTAGGAATTCTAAACTTCTTATTGGGCATAGCCCAAGCCTCTTCGTCATTTGATCTGAACCAGGAAATTCAGTCTTAACTGTTTTGGGGCGTTTAAACTAGAGATGAGCGGGTTCGGTTTCTCTGAAACCGAACCTGCACGAACTTCATGTTTTTTTCACGGGTCCGAGCAGACTCGGATCCTCCCGCCTTGCTCGGTTAACCCAAGCGCGCCCGAACGTCATCATGACGCTGTCGGATTCTCGCGAGACTCGGATTCTATATAAGGAGCCGCGCGTCGCCGCCATTTTCACACGTGCATTGAGATTGATAGGGAGAGGACGTGGCTGGCGTCCTCTCCATTAGAAATTAGATTAGAAGAGAGAGAGAGATTGTGCAGAGTCAGACAGAGTTTACCACAGTGACCAGTGCAGTTGTTGTTAGTTAACTTTTATTTATTTTAATATATATCCGTTCTCTGCTATATCCGTTCTCTGCCTGAAAAAAAACGATACACAGCAGCAGCCAGTCACACAGTGTGACTCAGTCTGTGTGCACTCAGCTCAGCCCAGTGTGCTGCACATCAATGTATAAAAGGCAAAGCTTATAATAATTGTGGGGGAGACTGGGGAGCACTGCAGGTTGTTATAGCAGGAGCCCCCAGGAGTACATAATATTATATTAATTTAAAATTAAACAGTGCACACTTTTGCTGCAGGAGTGCCACTGCCAGTGTGACTAGTGGTGACCAGTGCCTGACCACCAGTATAGTAGTATATTGTTGTATGTATTGTATACTATCTCTTTATCAACCAGTCTATATTAGCAGCAGACACAGTACAGTGCGGTAGTTCACGGCTGTGGCTACCTCTGTGTCGGCAGTCGGAACTCAGCAGGCAGTCCGTCCATCCATAATTGTATTACAATATATACCACCTAACCGTGGTATTTTTTTTTTCTTTCTTTATACCGTCATAGTGTCATACTAGTTGTTACGAGTATACTACTATCTCTTTATCAACCAGTGTACAGTGCGGTAGTTCACGGCTGTGGCTACCTCTGTGTCGGCAGTCGGCAGGCAGTCCGTCCATCCATAATTGTATTATTATTATAATATATACCACCTAACCGTGGTTTTTTTTCCATTCTTTATACCGTCGTCATAGTGTCATACTAGTTGTTACGAGTATACTACTATCTCTTTATCAACCAGTGTACAGTGCGGTAGTTCACGGCTGTGGCTACCTCTGTGTCGGCAGTCGGCAGGCAGTCCGTCCATCCATAATTGTATTATTATTATAATATATACCACCTAACCGTGGTTTTTTTTTCATTCTTTATACCGTCATAGTGTCATACTAGTTGTTACGAGTATACTACTATCTCTTTATCAACCAGTGTACAGTGCGGTAGTTCACGGCTGTGGCTACCTCTGTGTCGGCAGTCGGCAGGCAGTCCGTCCATCCATAATTGTATTATTATTATAATATATACCACCTAACCGTGGTTTTTTTTCCATTCTTTATACCGTCGTCATAGTGTCATACTAGTTGTTACGAGTATACTACTATCTCTTTATCAACCAGTGTACAGTGCGGTAGTTCACGGCTGTGGCTACCTCTGTGTCGGCAGTCGGCAGGCAGTCCGTCCATCCATAATTGTATTATTATTATAATATATACCACCTAACCGTGGTTTTTTTTCCATTCTTTATACCGTCGTCATAGTGTCATACTAGTTGTTACGAGTATACTACTATCTCTTTATCAACCAGTGTACAGTGCGGTAGTTCACGGCTGTGGCTACCTCTGTGTCGGCAGTCGGCAGGCAGTCCGTCCATCCATAATTGTATTATTATTATAATATATACCACCTAACCGTGGTTTTTTTTTCATTCTTTATACCGTCGTCATAGTGTCATACTAGTTGTTACGAGTATACTACTATCTCTTTATCAACCAGTGTACAGTGCGGTAGTTCACGGCTGTGGCTACCTCTGTGTCGGCAGTCGGCAGGCAGTCCGTCCATCCATAATTGTATTATTATTATAATATATACCACCTAACCGTGGTTTTTTTTCCATTCTTTATACCGTCGTCATAGTGTCATACTAGTTGTTACGAGTATACTACTATCTCTTTATCAACCAGTGTACAGTGCGGTAGTTCACGGCTGTGGCTACCTCTGTGTCGGCAGTCGGCAGGCAGTCCGTCCATCCATAATTGTATTATTATTATAATATATACCACCTAACCGTGGTTTTTTTTCCATTCTTTATACCGTCGTCATAGTGTCATACTAGTTGTTACGAGTATACTACTATCTCTTTATCAACCAGTGTACAGTGCGGTAGTTCACGGCTGTGGCTACCTCTGTGTCGGCAGTCGGCAGGCAGTCCGTCCATCCATAATTGTATTATTATTATAATATATACCACCTAACCGTGGTTTTTTTTTCATTCTTTATACCGTCGTCATAGTGTCATACTAGTTGTTACGAGTATACTACTATCTCTTTATCAACCAGTGTACAGTGCGGTAGTTCACGGCTGTGGCTACCTCTGTGTCGGCAGTCGGCAGGCAGTCCGTCCATCCATAATTGTATTATTATTATAATATATACCACCTAACCGTGGTTTTTTTTCCATTCTTTATACCGTCGTCATAGTGTCATACTAGTTGTTACGAGTATACTACTATCTCTTTATCAACCAGTGTACAGTGCGGTAGTTCACGGCTGTGGCTACCTCTGTGTCGGCAGTCGGCAGGCAGTCCGTCCATCCATAATTGTATTATTATTATAATATATACCACCTAACCGTGGTTTTTTTATACCACCTAACCGTGGCAGTCCGTCCATAATTGTATACTAGTAAACTATCCAATCCATCCATCTCCATTGTTTACCTGAGGTGCCTTTTAGTTCTGCCTATAAAATATGGAGAACAAAAAAGTTGAGGTTCCAAAATTAGGGAAAGATCAAGATCCACTTCCACCTCGTGCTGAAGCTGCTGCCACTAGTCATGGCCGAGACGATGAAATGCCAGCAACGTCGTCTGCCAAGGCCGATGCCCAATGTCATAGTACAGAGCATGTCAAATCCAAAACACCAAATATCAGAAAAAAAAGGACTCCAAAACCTAAAATAAAATTGTCGGAGGAGAAGCGTAAACTTGCCAATATGCCATTTACTACACGGAGTGGCAAGGAACGGCTGAGGCCCTGGCCTATGTTCATGGCTAGTGGTTCAGCTTCACATGAGGATGGAAGCACTCAGCCTCTCGCTAGAAAACTGAAAAGACTCAAGCTGGCAAAAGCACCGCAAAGAACTGTGCGTTCTTTGAAATCCCAAATCCACAAGGAGAGTCCAATTGTGTCGTTTGCGATGCCTGACCTTCCCAACACTGGACGTGAAGAGCATGCGCCTTCCACTATTTGCATGCCCCCTGCAAGTGCTGGAAGGAGCACCCGCAGTCCAGTTCCTGATAGTCAGATTGAAGATGTCAGTGTTGAAGTACACCAGGATGAGGAGGATATGGGTGTTGCTGGCGCTGGGGAGGAAATTGACCAGGAGGATTCTGATGGTGAGGTGGTTTGTTTAAGTCAGGCACCCGGGGAGACACCTGTTGTCCGTGGGAGGAATATGGCCGTTGACATGCCAGGTGAAAATACCAAAAAAATCAGCTCTTCGGTGTGGAGGTATTTCACCAGAAATGCGGACAACAGGTGTCAAGCCGTGTGTTCCCTTTGTCAAGCTGTAATAAGTAGGGGTAAGGACGTTAACCACCTCGGAACATCCTCCCTTATACGTCACCTGCAGCGCATTCATAATAAGTCAGTGACAAGTTCAAAAACTTTGGGTGACAGCGGAAGCAGTCCACTGACCAGTAAATCCCTTCCTCTTGTAACCAAGCTCACGCAAACCACCCCACCAACTCCCTCAGTGTCAATTTCCTCCTTCCCCAGGAATGCCAATAGTCCTGCAGGCCATGTCACTGGCAAGTCTGACGAGTCCTCTCCTGCCTGGGATTCCTCCGATGCATCCTTGCGTGTAACGCCTACTGCTGCTGGCGCTGCTGTTGTTGCCGCTGGGAGTCGATGGTCATCCCAGAGGGGAAGTCTTAAGCCCACTTGTACTACTTCCAGTAAGCAATTGACTGTTCAACAGTCCTTTGCGAGGAAGATGAAATATCACAGCAGTCATCCTACTGCAAAGCGGATAACTGAGTCCTTGACAACTATGTTGGTGTTAGACGTGCGTCCGGTATCCGCCGTTAGTTCACAGGGAACTAGACAATTTATTGAGGCAGTGTGCCCCCGTTACCAAATACCATCTAGGTTCCACTTCTCTAGGCAGGCGATACCGAGAATGTACACGGACGTCAGAAAAAGACTCACCAGTGTCCTAAAAAATGCAGTTGTACCCAATGTCCACTTAACCACGGACATGTGGACAAGTGGAGCAGGGCAGGGTCAGGACTATATGACTGTGACAGCCCACTGGGTAGATGTATGGACTCCCGCCGCAAGAACAGCAGCGGCGGCACCAGTAGCAGCATCTCGCAAACGCCAACTCTTTCCTAGGCAGGCTACGCTTTGTATCACCGCTTTCCAGAATACGCACACAGCTGAAAACCTCTTACGGCAACTGAGGAAGATCATCGCGGAATGGCTTACCCCAATTGGACTCTCCTGTGGATTTGTGGCATCGGACAACGCCAGCAATATTGTGTGTGCATTAAATATGGGCAAATTCCAGCACGTCCCATGTTTTGCACATACCTTGAATTTGGTGGTGCAGAATTTTTTAAAAAACGACAGGGGCGTGCAAGAGATGCTGTCGGTGGCCAGAAAAATTGCGGGACACTTTCGGCGTACAGGCACCACGTACAGAAGACTGGAGCACCACCAAAAACTACTGAACCTGCCCTGCCATCATCTGAAGCAAGAAGTGGTAACGAGGTGGAATTCAACCCTCTATATGCTTCAGAGGTTGGAGGAGCAGCAAAAGGCCATTCAAGCCTATACAATTGAGCACGATATAGGAGATGGAATGCACCTGTCTCAAGTGCAGTGGAGAATGATTTCAACGTTGTGCAAGGTTCTGATGCCCTTTGAACTTGCCACACGTGAAGTCAGTTCAGACACTGCCAGCCTGAGTCAGGTCATTCCCCTCATCAGGCTTTTGCAGAAGAAGCTGGAGGCATTGAAGAAGGAGCTAACACGGAGCGATTCCGCTAGGCATGTGGGACTTGTGGATGCAGCCCTTAATTCGCTTAACAAGGATTCACGGGTGGTCAATCTGTTGAAATCAGAGCACTACATTTTGGCCACCGTGCTCGATCCTAGATTTAAAGCCTACCTTGGATCTCTCTTTCCGGCAGACACAGGTCTGCTGGGGTTGAAAGACCTGCTGGTGACAAAATTGTCAAGTCAAGCGGAACGCGACCTGTCAACATCTCCTCCTTCACATTCTCCCGCAACTGGGGGTGCGAGGAAAAGGCTCAGAATTCCGAGCCCACCCGCTGGCGGTGATGCAGGGCAGTCTGGAGCGACTGCTGATGCTGACATCTGGTCCGGACTGAAGGACCTGACAACGATTACGGACATGTCGTCTACTGTCACTGCATATGATTCTCTCAACATTGATAGAATGGTGGAGGATTATATGAGTGACCGCATCCAAGTAGGCACGTCACACAGTCCGTACTTATACTGGCAGGAAAAAGAGGCAATTTGGAGGCCCTTGCACAAACTGGCTTTATTCTACCTAAGTTGCCCTCCCACAAGTGTGTACTCCGAAAGAGTGTTTAGTGCCGCCGCTCACCTTGTCAGCAATCGGCGTACGAGGTTACATCCAGAAAATGTGGAGAAGATGATGTTCATTAAAATGAATTATAATCAATTCCTCCGCGGAGACATTGACCAGCAGCAATTGCCTCCACAAAGTACACAGGGAGCTGAGATGGTGGATTCCAGTGGGGACGAATTGATAATCTGTGAGGAGGGGGATGTACACGGTGATATATCGGAGGGTGAAGATGAGGTGGACATCTTGCCTCTGTAGAGCCAGTTTGTGCAAGGAGAGATTAATTGCTTCTTTTTTGGGGGGGGTCCAAACCAACCCGTCATATCAGTCACAGTCGTGTGGCAGACCCTGTCACTGAAATGATGGGTTGGTTAAAGTGTGCATGTCCTGTTTTGTTTATACAACATAAGGGTGGGTGGGAGGGCCCAAGGATAATTCCATCTTGCACCTCTTTTTTCTTTTCTTTTTCTTTGCATCATGTGCTGATTGGGGAGGGTTTTTTGGAAGGGACATCCTGCGTGACACTGCAGTGCCACTCCTAGATGGGCCCGGTGTTTGTGTCGGCCACTAGGGTCGCTAATCTTACTCACACAGCTACCTCATTGCGCCTCTTTTTTTCTTTGCGTCATGTGCTGTTTGGGGAGGGTTTTTTGGAAGGGACATCCTGCGTGACACTGCAGTGCCACTCCTAGATGTGCCCGGTGTTTGTGTCGGCCACTAGGGTCGCTAATCTTACTCACACAGTCAGCTACCTCATTGCGCCTCTTTTTTTCTTTGCGTCATGTGCTGTTTGGGGAGGGTTTTTTGGAAGGGCCATCCTGCGTGACACTGCAGTGCCACTCCTAGATGGGCCCGGTGTTTGTGTCGGCCACTAGGGTCGCTAATCTTACTCACACAGCTACCTCATTGCGCCTCTTTTTTTCTTTGCGTCATGTGCTGTTTGGGGAGGGTTTTTTGGAAGGGACATCCTACGTGACACTGCAGTGCCACTCCTAGATGGGCCCGGTGTTTGTGTCGGCCACTAGGGTCGCTTATCTTTCTCACACAGCTACCTCATTGCGCCTCTTTTTTTCTTTGCGTCATGTGCTGTTTGGGGAGGGTTTTTTGGAAGGGACATCCTGCGTGACACTGCAGTGCCACTCCTAGATGGGCCCGGTGTTTGTGTCGGCCACTAGGGTCGCTTATCTTTCTCACACAGTCAGCTACCTCATTGCGCCTCTTTTTTTCTTTGCGTCATGTGCTGTTTGGGGAGGGTTTTTTGGAAGGGACATCCTGCGTGACACTGCAGTGCCACTCCTAGATGGGCCCGGTGTTTGTGTCGGCCACTAGGGTCGCTTATCTTACTCACACAGCGACCTCGGTGCAAATTTTAGGACTAAAAATAATATTGTGAGGTGTGATGTGTTCAGAATAGGCTGAAAATGAGTGTAAATTATGTTTTTTGAGGTTAATAATACTTTGGGATCAAAATTACCCCCAAATTCTATGATTTAAGCTGTTTTTTAGGGTTTTTTGAAAAAAACACCCGAATCCAAAACACACCCGAATCCGACAAAAATAATTCGGTGAGGTTTTGCCAAAACGCGTTCGAACCCAAAACACGGCCGCGGAACCGAACCCAAAACCAAAACACAAAACCCGAAAAATTTCAGGCGCTCATCTCTAGTTTAAACACAGGTGCCTTGGATAGAATGTCTTTCATAGCTTTAATTAACTCAGCTATATAAACTGAGCTGAGACCTTCATCCTCGTCTTAGCATTTCGAAGCAGAATTTATTGAGCTTTCATCCTCATATGAATCCTCATCTGAAACATGTGTAGCCTGTGAGGATGAAGATTTACTTACCACTGGCTTATCAGCCTGTTTCTTTTGAGAGGCTGCTGCTGGAAGTGAGAAACCATAGGTGGGAAGCGGCATGTAAGGGTTAATCGTGTAACCTATCCCTGGTACAGGAGTTGGAGGAATTATCCGTTTAGCTATACTGGATAATGTCTGTGTAAACATAGCCCAAGGTGGATCAACCTGCACCTGAATCTGCCTTGTATTTTTCAAGAGACCCTCATAAAAGCTAAAACAATTTGCACACAAACCCTCCTGAACCAGATCCTGAGAGGTTAACACAGCTTTGCAAGACAAACATGATATGAGTGTTGGTGTTGCTGTGAGTGTATCTACCTCAACTTTGCCCCTCTTAGACATGATAATCAACACTTCCACAGTGTACTACACAATTTGTGACAGTAATCACTTTAAGCTTTTTAAAGTGACATATGATCCGACCCTACCCATGCACCAGCATTGAGGATCGGAATAGAAAAAAACTGACAGAATAAATAGTAAAGTCAGCAATCACACTAGCAGTCAGTCACATGTTATACATTAGTATAATCTCCTATATATTTGCCTACATCTGTGACTCTGTGCCTCTGCCTGGCCGTAACGCTGGGTGGAGTCACAGGCCTGTCTGGGGCGGAGCCACCTGCTACTGACCAGTGGCTACAGCACAGGGAACCAGCATTGGACGGACACCCCACTGAGCAAGGTAGCACACACCCTTCCCTTGCTTTCACCCCCACAAACAGGCACTAACCCACTACACCCACACTCCGCTAACCCCCCTCCCTAGCTCCCATCTGCAGCTTCTCAACGGCCGCAACATGGGACACCTCGCACACCCCTCCCCGACCCAACACACGCAGCCTCCACTTACTTAAGGGGTTTGGGAGGCCTGTCAGATAGGGGAACGTATGGCTAGCAATAAAACCCCATTTAAAAAACACAGGGAGCCCACAGTGATTGTCCAGCGGATCCGTCACTGGATCCGCTGTCAATCACTGTTGTGGCTGCGGCGGAGGTGCGACTGTCGGCGTGGGTGCTGGCGGCGTGGGTGCGGCCGGCCTGGGTGCGGACAGCGGGGGTACGGCCGCCGGGGGTACGACCGACGGAGCTGCGGCCGCCGTGGTTTCGGTTGTGCGGCCGCCGTCAGTGCGGCCGCAGGAGCAGAGTTGGAGCAGCGGAGCGGGAACCCATTTAAAAAATGGCGCCTCCGCGTCATTTTTGAAATTTAAGATGGCCGCCGCGAGCCAGTCACGGCTCGCTGCGTCATCGCTCCGCCCCCTCTGGCTGACTTATATAAGTCAGCGCGAGGGAGCGGCCGTCAGTCTGACGGCGGAGGAGGAGCGGAGAAGAGCTCCTGAAGGAAGAAGACGGCGGAAGTCCTGGATGGGCGGCGGCTATGCAAAAGAGCTTAGCAGCCGCCGCCCACCAGGTGAAGACGCTGGAAGCCCTGGGGAAGGCGGCGGCCATGCAAAAGAGCTTTAAGGCCGCCGCCTCCCAGGTGAAGACTTCGGAGAAAGACGCAGGAAGCCCTGGGGAGGTGGCGCCCCCCCAGGTGAAGACGCCTGAAGCCCTGGGGAAGCGGCGGCCATGCAAAAGAGCTTAAAGGCCGCCGCCCCCAGGTGAAGACCCTGTGAAATAAAACTTATTTGTCAAGACTCTGGTGTTTTTATTTTAATATTTTCTTTACAGGTGGCCACCAGGTGCCAGCGGCCCATTTAGGTCCGGGCATGCTGGCACTTGTGGTACTCCAAGTGCCAGCATGCTGGGACAGGCTTGCTGCCACCTGTCGGTCACCTGTAAAGAACAATATTACGCTTCTTTACAGGCGGACTACAGGTGCCAGCGGGCCCATTTGGTCCGGGCATGCTGGCACTTGTGGTTCTCACAGTGCCAGCATGCTGGGACAGGCTTGCTGCCACCTGTCGGCCACCTGTAAAGAACAATATTACGCTTCTTTACAGGCGGACTACAGGTGCCAGCGGGCCCATTAGGTCCGGGCATCCTGGCACTTGTGGTTCTCCAAGTGCCAGCATGCTGAGACAGGCTTGCTGCCACCTGTCGGCCACCTGTAAAGCACAATATTACGCTTCTTTACAGGCGGACTACAGGTGCCAGCGGGCCCATTAGGTCCGGGCATGCTGGCACTTGTGGTTCTCACAGTGCCAGCATGCTGGGACAAGCTTGCTGCCACCTGTCGGCCACCTGTAAAGCACAATATTACGCTTCTTTACAGGCGGACTACAGGTGCCAGCGGGCCCATTAGGTCCGGGCATGCTGGCACTTGTGGTTCTCCAAGTGCCAGCATGCTGGGACAGGCTTGCTGCCACCTGTCGGCCACCTGTAAAGAACAATATTACGCTTCTTTACAGGCGGACTACAGGTGCCAGCGGGCCCATTAGGTCCGGCCATGCTGGCACTTGTGGTTCTCACAGTGCCAGCATGCTGGGACAGGCTTGCTGCCACCTGTCGGCCACCTGTAAAGAACAATATTACGCTTCTTTACAGGCGGACTACAGGTGCCAGCGGGCCCATTAGGTCCGGGCATGCTGGCACTTGTGGTTCTCCAAGTGCCAGCATGCTGGGACAGGCTTGCTGCCACCTGTCGGCCACCTGTAACGAACAATATTACGCTTCTTTACAGGCGGACTACAGGTGCCAGCGGGCCCATTAGGTCCCCATGCTGGCACTTGTGGTTCTCACAGTGCCAGCATGCTGGGACAGGCTTGCTGGGATCTGTAGCCCACCAGTAAAGAACAATTTACCAATGAACCCCGCACCCACCGCCACCAGGGGTGCGGGGCATAGCACTGGGCTATCAGCCCAGTGCTGGTTATTGCTCGGGAGGGGGACCCCATGTTAATTTTATGGAGTCCCCACTTTCGAGGAATTCCAACCCTGGCCTGACTAGCTTGGGGGGGGGGGGATTAATGCTATGGCAGGGGGACCCCATACCGAGTGTCCCCTGCTATGGTATTACCCCTCCCTGGCTGGTTCTGCCTGGTGCTGGTTTCATGAGTCAATGGGGGCCCACGCTTTTAAAAAAAAACCTTCTCCTCTATGGGGGGTTACCTGCTTGTGCCTCCCCAGCCACTCGCCTCACCTTACCCCACTGCTCAGCAGCAACCTCCTCCACTATCTCTGCTGCCGCCACACGCAAAACCCAAGCACCCAAACCCGCAGCACGGGACACACCCGCACCACCCACCCAGACCCAACACACGCAGCCTCCACTTACTCCCCTCCCCACCTCTCACCTCTAACATGAAGCAGGAAACGCCACCCGCAAATACCTGCGCTACCGGACTCCAACACCCTCCCTCTACAGCAACCTCCTCCACTCTCTCTGCAGCCGCCACACGCAAACCCCAGGCACCCCCAACCCCAACACACCACACCCACACTACCCTAATCACCCTACACACCTCCCACCTGCAGCTTCTCATCACCCGCAGCACAGGACCAGCCCGCAACCCCCACCCCACTACCAACACACCTACCCTCCCCTAAACCCCCTCCCCAGCTCAAACCTCCAGCCCCTGTACGGGAGCAGCCCACACACCCAACATCCAGCCTCCTCTAACCCCCCTCCACACCTCCCACCTCTCACACACACCACCCACCACATCCATCCTCCACTAACCCCCCTCCCCAGCTTCCACCTCCAGCCTGTCATAACCCACAGCACGGGGGCAACATGCACGCCCCAAATCCACCCACTCACCACATCCAGCCTCTGCTACCCACCCTTCCCAGCTCCCACCTCTATCCTCTCATAACCCAGCCCAAGAGGCCCCACCGCACCCCACAACCCCAAACCACCTCATCCACCCTCTCATCTGCTGCAGCATGCAAACAGCCTGCACCCAGGGCCGGCAACAGAAATTTTGGGGCCCGGTACACTGATATCTCTGCGGGCCCCCCACTTCCCCACCCCCCACCCCCAGGAAATAGGACTGTCAGGGACGCATATTATCTACAGGACACGCACATGCATACAGATGCATCCATGTGCAGAATGCAACCCGCCCCAAACTAATCCTAAAGCCCTAACCCAAACCCAAATCCCTTTTCCTATACATAAACATGTATTATGATTTATGAAATGCAAATGCCTTACCCTGCTTGCTGCTACAGCAACACACTGACACAGCCGCACTAATTCACCAGGCTCGCCTCCCCATTTCCCACAGGCCGCAGTACTCTGTCTGTCCTGTCCTGGCAGCTCCTGCTGTGCGCTCCGTGCCTCAGTCCGGCTCCTCACTCACACAGCAGAGAGAGACAGGGAGGCAGCGTGCGGTGAGGACGCTGGAGGGGCAGTCCTGGCTGGGAACTGGCTCGCAGGATAACAGCATACTTGCCTACTTTTGAAAAGCAGTTTCAGGGAGATTATAGATTGCATTCTAATGCCCGCATTGTGCCGTTGTGGGGGCGTGTCACATTCCACCTAAGGGGCGTGTCTATATCCACCTTAGGGCGTATCTACTGTCACTCAGGGGTGTGTCCTGCAGTAGCAGGTGAAAACTAAAGTACAAAGCGCAGTACATGGTAGACACTGACATCCCACCTACATTACACAGCAGTGCTACACGCCGACATCCCACCTACATTACACAGCAGTGCTACACGCCGACATCACAGCTACATTACATGGCAAGGCTTCACGTCCACATCACAGCTACATTATACAGCAGGGCAACACGCCGATATCACACCTACATTACACAGCAGTGCTACATGCCGACATCACACCTACATTACACAGCAATGCTACATGCCGACATCACAGCTACATTACACAGCAGTGCTACACGCCGACATCCCACCTACATTACACAGCAGGGCAGCACGCCGACATCACACCTACATTACACAGCAGTGCTACATGCCGACATCACACAGCAGTGCTACATGCCGACATCACAGCTACATTACACAGCAGTGCTACACGGCGACATCCCACCTACATTACACAGCAGGACAACACGCCGACATCACACCTACATTACACAGCAGTGCTACATGCCAACATCACAGCTACATTACACAGCAGGGCTACACGTCCACATCACAGCTACATTACATGGCAGGGAGACACACCCACATCACAGCTACATTACACAGCAGTGCTACATGCCGACATCACAGCTACATTACACAGCAGGGCTACACGTCCACATCACAGCTACATTACACAGCAGGGGGACACACCCACATCACAGCTACATTACACAGCAGGGCTACATGTCCACATCACAGCTACATTACACAGCAGGGCTACACGTCCACATCACAGCTACATTACATGGCAGGGCGACACACCCACATCACAGCTACATTACACAGCAGGGGGAAATCTTCTTAGCTTAGATACATTTGACCCCAACTGACTCCATTCCCTATATACCATCATCACAGAGCCAAGGCCCAAATGCTGACAGGGCAGAATACGGGACCTATAGAGGAATTTGCTTGGGCAGTGGGGCACTCTGACGAAATACAGTAGGAATCTATGATTTTGGTTTGCAGTCTAGACCCCTGGGTTGGACCTGGTCGCAGTTGCATTATGCTTCTATTAAACAGCCCTCTCTATATGGTTACCAGATCTATAGAGGGAATGCAGTCAAAATGCTGGCGGTCGGGATCCTGGCGTTCAGGAGACCGACACCGGAATCCAGACAGATGGCATTATGCAGTCATACGGCATCCTGATACCGTCCCTAATTCTCCCTCCCTCCGCAAGGGGATTCGCTGCCGGTATTCTATATGGACCTCTATAGACAAACCTACATTCAAGTGTCTGAAATTTCACAGATCAATATTATTTCACCTATAGTAATGAATCTGTTCGTCCATGGCATGTGCAGTAGAGGGTTAAGTGTCTGTCTCCGCTGTTGTATTTTACATAAATTATTTATACAGCAGGACAAACCAAACTACAGCTGCACTAAATCTAAATTACACCCGACCAGGGTGTGTAACAATTAACATAAGATCATACACAGGGCAAAGGCAGTGACATAGGGTGGTGGGTGAAGAAGGTTGAGCAGATAGAGACAAGTCTGTAGAACTTAAGTGAAAGTGGAAGAGAGAGGAGGAGGAGGAGGGAGAGGGAGAGGAGGAGGAGGAGGAGGGGGAGGAGGAGGAGGAGGGGGAGGTGGGGGGTGCCGGCAATAACGGGAGATCGAGGATAAATACTGTGGAATGCAGGTTCTGTGATTAAGCTTGCTGCGTGTGGGCTGGAGTCTCACTGCAACTACAGCAGTGTACGCTGTGTCAGGCTTGTGTCGGGCAGTGTGAGATTGTGAAGCTGTACCTGAGCGCCGGAGTATGCAGTCCAGCTTCGGCTCCTGCCTTCTCACCCTCTCCGTAATTGTGGCAGGCGGGGGTTGGCTGGGAGGGGGGAAGGGGGGTGGGCGGTCAGGAAGGTGTCCTGTGTGGTGGCCCATTACTCCCCGTCCCCTGCAAGTGCAGTGCCCACTGCTTCCTATATCTCCGCAGTGGCCGGCAAGTCACGTCACTTGTCCTCTCATACAGGCTCGCCTCTGCCCCCATCGCATCAGGACTCGCGTCACGCATGCGCAGTCTGAATAGTTGAGGGGGAAGTTGGGAAACCGGGAGGATTATTTCAGTTTCCGGGACAGCGGGAGACTCCACACACGCAAACAAACACACACTTAAATCACAGCGCAGTGGCCAGCCCGCAAATCCGCGATGCCGGGAGCAAACAGTTTTCTTGGACAGTTGTGATGAACTGCAGCCGCTGCTGCCCGCTGCCTGGACCTTGGGGCCCCTAACAACAGCGGGGCCCGGGACGGGTGTCCCCTTTGACCCCCCCTGTCGCCGGGCCTGCCTGCACCCCCCACACCTATCCAGAATATGGAGCCTACAATAACCCCCCTCCCCAGCTGACCACTCTCACACACACACCCTACACCAATTTACCACATCCAGCCTACAATAAGCACCCTCCCCAGCTACCTCCTACTGCCTCTCAACAGCCCCAGTACGGGAGCCACCCGCACCTCAAACCACCACACCCACGCTGTCTATGACCAACACACTTTAACCACTTTTTAACACACACATCCTACCAAATCCTTGCCTTTGCAAACCACAGGTAACACAATTTTCAAACACTAGCCTCTACAATATACCCTCTTCCCTAACAACAGTCTACTGTCCACCCTTGCTACACTGCATGTAACTATCATATTATGTACACTACACTAGATTGCTATGAATTTGGATGAGGATCCCCTCTTACGAAAAAAACGCAAAAACAAAGAGCGCCAAGCAAGATGGCGAGCCAAACAAAGCCAAGCCTCGCAAGCCACATTTTCTGCAACGACGCCAGTACCTCCCCAAACACATAATATCCAAAACATCCAACAAGCAACAACGCACACAAAAGCCAAAGCTGCATCCGACTCAAAGCGTTTTCATTTACATTTCATTCCCATCCTAATTCTCTACATCGTACCCTACACACACTCACAACCCCCTACACACCATTCACCATCACATTTCCCTTTTGCCAAACAACATTTAACCAACATCAAAACCAACAGTCCACCACAATACATTTGACAACTACTATTCTACTCCTTAACCTTTATATAGGGGTTACGGGGGCGTAGCCCCTTTCGACGGTGTGAAGAGCGCCCGCAGGGCGCGATGAATCGCCTAGTAAGCAATATGAGCACATCATCAACTACAACTACATTTCAGGTATGTAGGAGAACATATTACTGAATCATGTTTAAACAGATCTACCATATTCAGATGACTAGTGAAAGAAACAACAGTAATAGTATACAGACTCATATGCAATAGGCACTTATCTAACTATTCGTACTCAAAAAGGTAGAGACTTAGTGGGTAATTCCAATTTGATCGCAGCAGGAATTTTTTTTAGCAGTTGGGCAAAACCATGTGCACTGCAGGGGGGGCAGATTTAACATGTGCAGAAAGAGTTAGATTTGGGTGGGTTATTTTGATTCTGTGCAAGGTAAATACTGGCTGCTTTATTTTTATACTGCAAATTAGATTGCAGATTGAACACACCACACCCAAATCTAACTCTCTCTGCGCATATTAAATCTGTCCCCCCTGCAATGCACATGGTTTTGCCCAACTGCTAAAAAAATTCCTGCTGCGATCAACTTGGAATTACCCCCTTAGTGCTGTATTACCCGTACTCAGTAGCTTGGGATACAGGGAGACTCACCCCGCTTCCAAGACCGATCAATATGTTTGCGAATGCTGAGTGGATCCAGACGCTACTAGTGTACACTGCCGTTCTATGAACCTATAGTGAACACAGACACTCAGTGAACACAGACGCACCAGTCACACAGCCACCTATGCTGCGACTGGGTCCCCTTCATATACAGCATCTGAGATGGAAGCAGGAAAACAGTTAATGGCGGGAGACTCGGAGGAAATTGTTCATGAACCGGGGGGGAAGGGCCAGCAGGAGAGTGTCTGACTCCCCACTGCTGACATCAACCCTAGGAATCGCGACCTCATACTGTTCCTGGAGCCTATGATCCCTAAGGCCTAGTGCTGGTGCACCCGAGGTCGCAGCCGCGTCAGCGACTGTTTGGTAGTCTCCTCCCAAAACATTGCGGCTGTGTCCGTATTCCCCTTCTAAGTGGAACCGATGCCTTGCCTTCTCCCCATGCTCCGGCCACAGCCTGGTTACATCTGCTGGACCTGCTAGTATATCTGACACAGACGCCCGCCGAAACAGCACTGTACTCATGGGTAAGCGTTGTTGTGACCCGGCTGAGAGTTGTTGGAGCGACTCTTTCTAAGGTACGTATAAGACGCTTTTTAGAAAGATCACTCAAGAAAAAATAGTAAGACTATAAACATAAAATAAGAAAGCTTAGGGCTGCTAAAAAACCAGCAGCCCTCTGACCATGGTCCGGCTCCCGCCGCACCAAACTAAAAACGGATTATCCTGAGCCAGGAGGTGGGGATATATGGATGGGCCCGTTGCATGCTGGGAGTCTGAAAAGCTTTGACCGATTGGTGCAAATCCGCTTCATCATATCTCAATGTTATCCTGTGGATAACCTGTGGACCCTGCCAAAGAAATGGTGAATATCATTCCCCTAATGGAGTCCAGCCATGCTGGTTCTGCCCCACCAGCCTGGGAAGGGAAACTGCACTGAGTACACACTAGTAAACCCCCAGGAGAAGAGGAACTCTGTGCCTTACATAAAACACACTCTTTGCCTGACATACTGTAACAGTGACAGCGCACACACACAGGAAAAGGTTAAATGCACAATTAACCCATAAAGAGCCCTTCCAGGGAAACACAGAGAGAATATGGAACCAGCACACGGCGCCCTTATCGCTAATGTCAATCTTAGTCGGGTCGCAGACTAAGTTCCTAGATTAGGGACTTAGTACACTACTAAATCATTTACCCCCTGCTATGACCCCCTGGTACCGCTGAGGTAATCTGGAGTCTCTCCAGAGGAGCTACGCGTCCCTGTCAGTCAGCGTCTGTGTCAGCTGCAGTAGGGAAAATGGCACTTGTGAGCAACTGGATCCACTCATAATGAAGCCCCGCCACTTCAATGGTGCGTGGTCTTCCTGCTCTTCTTTATACTGGCTGTATTTGTCTATGTGCATAAAATGGAGACAGACTCCTTTTATGGCTTTGTTGCCAGTCTGGGTACTGTGTACACTGTAATGTACACAGTCAGGAGACGAAGTTCGCCCCATTTAGAAGCCGTGCGTCTCCATACCCTGATGCCGCCATAATGGCCAGCGACCCGCTAATCGGGACGCTGGCTTAGTACTTACCACTCTTCATTCTTCTGGCTCTGTTAGGGGTGGCGGCGTGCTGCGGGAATGTACGCTAGCCGTGGTGGGGCTTGCGAATAGTTCCCTCAGGAGCTAGCGTCCTGTCAGCGGGGAACAGGACCATTAACCCTGAGAGAGGTTGGGCCGTTCCCCCCGCCCCTAAGTCCCATGAAGCAGGCAGGCTGATGCCATCCAGTCCTGCCTGAAAATAACAAACTTAGAAAATAAATGCAGAAAACTCTTCAGGAGCTTCCACAGATGTGACCGGCTCCTCCGGGCACATTTTCTAAACTGAGTCTGGTAGGAGTGGCATAGAGGGAGGAGCCAGCACACCTAGTCAAACTTTTATAGTGCCCATGGCTCCTAGTGGACCAGTCTATACCCCATGGTACTAAATGGATTTCCAGTATCATCTAGGACGTTAGAGAAATTACGTTTGGTTATTTCTTTCAAGAGAACATAAAGATATTGCAAAGTACATACAAGTTAATCAAAATTGAACATACTGTAGTACCCCAAATAGAACTGAAGCTAGGGTCCTGAGTACACAATGCCAATATTTGCACAAATGGACAATTGTGTATACACCTAGCTCGCTATAAAGTCACACAGTGAATGTGCCCCACAGAGGCACAGTAGCTATGGAGACGCACAGTCCAGAAATGTATTGGAGTGGCAATGAGCGCTGACTGGGAGGTGGCTATGCAGATGCACTAGGTGTGTTACGGGCTGGACAGCCATCAGGGGGGTACTGCGGGCACAGCTATCCTGGGCCTGAGCTCTCCAACACTGCGGGCACAGCTGTCCTGGGCTGCTCATGCCACCGTCCGCCTGCCGCAGCCCATCCCTATTCCCAACCGTCTGCCAGCACTGCCGGCGTCTGCCAGCAGGCTCTATTGATAATTTCCCTTTCAAACTGGCCGCCACCTCAGAAGAGACAGTTATTAAAGATACTAGAGGAGGCTCTAGTACAGTGATTTTTTTACTCGTGGCACACCGAACAATATTTTAAAATTGCCAAGGCACACCATCAGTTCCCCACAAAAAAAAAAAAAAAACACACATTGGCCGTCACAGTAAAAAAAAAATCCACACACATTGCCCTACATAGAAAAAACAATCACATTGCTCCCCACATAAATCATGTTGCTTCCCACATGAATTATTCACATTGTTCCCCCCATAAATCCTTATTCTCCCCACATAAATCCTATTGTTCCCCACAAGAGAAATAAAATAATAAATATTAGCCCCTTCCGGTCAGCTGTCCTCCCTGTCCCTCAGTGGCGGGCGTTGTTCATAGTGGAATGCTGTGAATATTGAGCAGTGGGCGGTCGAGCAGGTGTGGATGTGGGTGTGCAAGGAAAGCTGTGGATGCAGGCGGAAACTGGAAGATGTGTATGCAGGCGGGTGGGCTGGCTGGGTGGTGAGGTGCGGCGGCTGTAACCTATGATATCACACCACCGCGTCTTCAAGGCATAGGTCACGGTCAGAGCACGACTGATACTCTAAGAAGAGCCCGGGCCAACAGTTCACTCTGAAGGTGCAGGAAGCTGCTCTGGCTCCGCGGCACACCTTGCAACTGGTCGCGGCACACTAGTGTGCCACGGCACACTGGTTGAAAAAGCCTGCTCTAGTATCTTTAATAACTGTCTCCTCTGAGGCAGCGGCCATTTTAGGAGGGACATTTTCAATAGTTTTTATACTTGAAGCATGCGGAAAAGTCGACTGTGGCTGTGGGGGGATTTCCCTCACAATGAGCAGAACCCCTACGTGGGTGACAAAGGCATAAGTGTGGGGGCATTTATTTATTTATTTTATTTATTAACAGTTTCTTATATAGCGCAGCATATTCTGTATTTGTCTATGTGCATAAAATGGAGACAGACTCCTTTTATGGCTTTGTTGCCAGTTGGGCAAAACCATGTGCACTGCAGGGGGGGCAGATATAACATTTGCAGAGAGAGTTAGATTTGGGTGGGTTATTTTATTTCTGTGCAGGGTAAATACTGGCTGCTTTATTTTTACACTGCAAATTAGATTGCAGATTGAACACACCACACCCAAATCTATCTCTCTCTGCACATGTTATATATGCCCCCCCTGCAGTGCACATGGTTTTGCCCAATTGCTAACAGAATTCCTGCTGCGATCAACTTGGAATTACCCCCTTAGTGTACAGCAGGAGAAGATGCACGCTTGTACACTAGTGTAATATGCACTCATGTTCACTAGCGGAATATGCACGCATGTACACTAGCGGAATATGCCCGCATGTACATTAGTGGAAGATGAACACACTTGTACATTAGGAGAAGATGCATGCTTGTACACCATGGGAAGACCCTCGCTTGTAAACCAGGAGAAGAAGCACGTTTGTTTACTAGGGAAGACTCGCGGTTGTACAGCAGGGAGACACATGCTTGTACACTAGAAGAATATACACGCTTGAACATTAGTGGAAGACGCATTGCACACATGTACACCAGAGGAAGATGCATACTTATACACCAGGGAAAGATGCATGCTTGGACGCTAGGAGAAGACACACGCTTGTACACCAGAGTAAGGGCTGATACTAGCATTAACATACAGACACAGTTGCCACTATAGCAAAAGATGCAACAGTGTGCGACTCTGAAAAAGCCCCTAAGGGGGGCATGTATCCTTTTGGCATGCAAACCATCATTTGTGATCGCCAGTGGTCCAAAGCGGATAACTCCAATATCTGCTGCGGATATGGAGATCCAAATGTATTGCAGTAAATTGGAAGCAAAACTGGACAGGCGGCAGTGGTGAGAGAACTAATCTGCTGACCAATAGCAGATTTTCCACATGTGAGGCACGTGCCTAGGGCGGCACTTGCTGGGGGGGCAGCACACCTGGCTGATAAGGGCCAGATATTTTTTTTCGTCATTACAACGTTATATCTTTATTTAGCAAATGATAGACAATTGGCAGCAAATTGTGGTCCAGGAGTTGGTAATAGGGTGAGGTTGGGGCTGCTTTGGTGGTCTCGAGGCATCCAGACTGGCACCCGAAATGAAGGGGGCAATGATGTGATGAAGGAAGGGGGGTGCGGCAGCCAACAATGTGCCTAAGGGTGGCTTGACCCCTAAATTTGGCCTTGCTGCTGACTGACACTGGGGCACCACAGTGAGTGTAGGGCGCCCTGTGCATTTGCTCATTGGGGTCCTTGCCCTCTCAAACTAATTTTTTTGAAGACTGGTTTTGGACTGGTTTAACTAATTACTTTTTTTATGATCTACACGTCTAGATGTTAGAAACCATTTCCTGTTAAAATTGTAGCGTGACGACTCGCACCTTGAGAAATTATTATTACTATCCTTTATTTATATGTCGCCACAGGGGATCTACAGCGCCCAATTACAGAGTACATAAACAAAATAATCAAAACAGGAAAAATAGGATTTTAATTACCTACAGGTAAATCCTTTTCTCGTAGTCCGTAGAGGATGCTGGGGTCCACATTAGTAACATGGGGTATAGACGGGTCCCTTGAGAGCCATGGGCACTTTAAGAGTTTAATATGTGGGCTGGCTCCTCCCTCTATGCCCCTCCTACCAGACTCAGTCTAGAAACAGTGCCCGAGGAGACGGACATACTTCGAAAGAAGGAAATACACAGATAGTGGTTAGATTCACACCAGCTCACACAGAACAACAGAAAAATCAAGCAACCAGCTTGAAACAAGTCAGCAACGGCTGAACAACAGTACTTAACCAAGTAATAATGCAGTACTCAACCAAGTAACAAGGCAGTACTGAGCCAAGCAACAACTGCAGGAAAACGAAGCGCTGGGCGGGCGCCCAGCATCCTCTACGGACTACGAGAAAAGGATTTACCTGTAGGTAATTAAAATCCTATTTTCTCTTACGTCCTATAGGATGCTGGGGTCCACATTAGTACCATGGGGATGTACCAAAGCTCCCAGTACGGGAGGGAGAGCGCGGAGACACCTGCAGCACCGATTGACCAAACTTTAGGTCCTCAAAGGCCAAAGTATCGAACTTGTAGAACTTAGCAAACGTGTTCGACCCTGACCAAGTAGCCGCTCTGCAAAGTTGTAAAGCCGAGACACCTTGGGCAGCCGCCCAAGAAGAACCCACCTTACGAGTAGAGTAGGCCTTAACAGACTGTGGACACGGCAAGCTGCCGTAGAATACGCATGCTGTGTAGTAAACCTGATCCAGCGAGAAATCGTCTGCTTAGAAGCAGGACACCCAATCTTGTTGGGATCATAAAGGACAAACAGAGCATCCGACTTTCTGTGACCAGAAGTTCTCTTCACATAAATCTTCAAAGCCCTCACAACATTCAAGGATTTTGAAGTAATTGAGGAGTCAGTAGCCACTGTCACCACAATAGGTTGGTTGATATGAGAAGCCGACACAACCTTCGGAAGAAATTGCTGACGTGTCCTGAGCTCAGCTCTATCTTCATGGAAAATCAAGTAGGGGATCTTGTAGGACAATGTCCCCAATTCGGACACACGTCTAGCAGATGCCAATGCCAACAGTGTGACAGTCTCCCAGGTAAGAAACTTGACCTCAACCTCCTGTAAAGGCTCGAACCAATCCGATTGCAGGAACTGCAGCACCACGTTAAGATCCCAAGGTGCTGTCGGAGGCACAAAGGGAGGTTGGATGTGCAGAACCCATTTCAAGAAAGTCTGAACCTCAGGGAGGGCAGCCAATTGTTTCTGGAAGAAAATGGACAAGGCCGAAATCTGGACTTTTATGGAGCCCAGGCACAGGCCCACATCCACACCTGCTTGCAGGAAGATGAGAAACCATCCAAGTTGAAACTTCACCGTAGGAAACTTCTTGGATTCACACCAAGACACATAATTTTTCCAAATCCAATGGTAATATTTTGACATTACTCCTTTCCTAGCCTGTATCACAGTAGGAATAACTTTGTTCGGAATGCCCTTCCGAGCTAAGATCTGGCGTTCAACCTCCATGCCATCAAATGTAGCCGTGGTAAGTCTTGATAAGCGAATGGCCCCTGTTGCAGAAGGTCCTCTCGAAGAGGAAGAGGCCTCGGATCTTCCAGCAGTAACTCCAGAAGATCCGCATACCAAGCCCTTCTTGGCCAGTCCGGACCAATGAGGATCGCCTGAACTCTTGTTCTTTTGATTATTTTGAGAATCCTTGGGATGAGTGGAAGTGGAAGGAACACATACACTGACTTGAACACCCACGGAGTTACCAGGGTATCCACCGCCACTGTCTGTGGATCCCTCAACCTGAAACAATACCTCCAAAGCTTCTTGTTAAGGCGTGAGGTATTAGAGGTATGCCCCAAAGACTTGTCACCTCTGCGAACACCTCTGGGTGGAGGCCCCACTCTCCTGGATGGAGATTGTGTCTGCTGAGGAAGTCCGCTTCCCAGTTGTCCACTCCCGGAATGAAGATTGCTGACAACGCCACTGCGTGCTTTTCCGCCCAGAGGATGATTCGTGTTACCTCTGACATTGCAGCTCTGCTCTTCGTTCCGCCTTGTCGGTTTATGTAGGCCACTGTCGTTACATTGTCCGACTGAACCTGAATGGCCTGATCTTTCAGAAGATGTGCCGCTTGTAGAAGACCGTTGTACACAGCTCTTAGTTCCAGAATATTTATGGTAAGGATGGATTCCAGATTTGACCACCTTCCTTGGAAGTTTTCCCCATGGGTGACTGCCCCCCAACCTCTGAGACTTGCATCTGTGGTTAGGAGGATCCAGTTCTGAATCCCGAACCTGCAGCTCTCTAGTAGGTGAGAGGCTTGCAGCCACCAGAGGAGCGAGATTCTGGCCTTCGGTGACAGACGTATCCTCTGGTGCATGTGAAGATGAGATCCCGACCATTTGTCCAGGAGATCCAGTTGGAAAGACCGTGCATGGAATCTTCCATACTGTAGAGCTTCGTAGTAGGCAACCATCTTCCCTAGAAGGACGAATGCACTGATGAACCGATACCCGGGCTGGCTTCAGGACATCCCGGACCATTGTTTGTATCACCAATGCTTTCTCCTCTGGCAGAAACACCCTCTGTACTTCCGTGTCGAGGATCATCCCCAGGAAGGACAGTCTCCTTGTCGGCTCCAGATGCGACTCTGGAAAATTCAGGATCCATCCATGATCCTGGAGTATTTGAGTTGAGAGAGCAATGCTCTGCAACAGCTTCTCCCTTGAAGATGCTTTTATCAGCAGATCGTCCAGATAAGGAATTATGTTCACACCCTGCTTGCGGAGAAGTAGCATCATCTCCGCCATCACCTTGGTGAACACTCTTGGTGCCGTGGAGAAACCAAACGGCAACGCATGAAACTGATAGTGATAGTCCAGGATCGCAAATCTGAGATAAGCCTGGTGAGGCAGCCAGATCGGGATGTGAAGGTACGCATCCTTGATATCCAGGGATACCAGGAATTCCCCCTCCTCCAGACCTGATATCACCGCTCTCAGAGACTCCATCTTGAATTTCCTCAAGTAGGGGTTCAATGACTTTATGTTTAATATCGGTCTTATCGAACCGTCCGGTTTCGGTACCACAAACAGGTTTGAATAATAACCTTTGTGTTGTAGGTGAGGTGGAACTGGAACAATTACATTTTACCTTAGCAATTTTTGAATGGCTTCCTGTAGGATAGCACTTTCTGTCAGCGAAGCTGGCAAGCCTGACTTGAAGAATCTTTGAGGTGGGAGTTTTTGAAACTCCAGTCTGTTCCCCTGGGTAACAATATCCTGTAACCAGGGATCCAGGCATGAGGACGCCCAGACATGACTGAAATTTCTTAGTCTTGCACACACCTGCCCGATCTCCAGACTGGGAGGTCCACCGTCATGCCGAGGATTTAGAGGAAGCAGAACCAGGTTTCTGTTCCTGGGAACCTGTTGGTGCAGGTTTTTCGGGATTTTCCCCGACCACCGCTGAAGAAAGTGGAGGGGGATTTGGACTTTTTAACTTTAGCGGTCCGAAAGGACTGCATCGCAGATGTAGGATATGATTTCCTAGTCGTTGGTGTAGCAGAGGGAAGAAAAGTTGACTTACCCGCAGTTGCCGTGGAGATCCACGCATCTAACGCTTCCCCAAACAGAGCCTGACTTGTGAAAGGTAGGTTCTCCACACTTTTCTTGGATTCCGCATCCGCGTGCTGAGACAGCCATGGAAGAAGCTCTCGCATTCAGATCTCCAAGGTCTTTCATGGCTTCCACCATGAAACCTGCAGAATCCTGTATGTGACGTAAAAACAATTCAATGTCACTTCTATCCATAGACTCTAACTCCTCTAGTAAAGTGCCTGAACACTCCCCTATGGCTTTAGAAATCCATGCACAAGCAATAGTGAGTCTTAAAGCTATGCCATTTGCTGTGTATAAAGATTTGAGTGTAGTCTCAATCCTGCGGTCGGCCGGCTCTTTTAAAGCGGTGGACCCAGGGACAGGCAAAACCACTTTCTTAGACAATCTAGAAACAGAAGCGTCTACTACCGGCGGGTTTTCCCACTTTTTCCTATCTTCCTCAGGCAAAGGAAAAGCAATGAGAGTTTTTTCTCTGGGTTTTCCCAAGATTTTTCAAACAATGTGTTTAATTCCTTAGACGCAGGGAAGGTAAGGGAGGCTTTCTTACTTTCTTACTGTCAGTAAAGTAAGCCTCCTCTACCTGCTCAGGTACCTTATCAGTAATGTGTAAAATATCCCTAATAGCCTCAATCATGAGTTGCACCCCCTTAGCAAGGGATGCTTCACCACCCAGGATATCCCCCTCACCGTCTCCTGTATCAGAGTCGGTATCCGTGTCGACTTGCATTATTTGGGCAAGAACACGCTTTTTAGCATATATATCAGGGGTTTTGGATGAGGTAGCGGGAGCAGAAAATGATGAACCCTCTACAGATCTTTTCTAAACCTGTGTTTCAGTCTCATTATGAGCTATCCTAGATGAAATCTGGGATATCATTCCCTTAATAGAATCCACCAGGGACGTGCAGTCAGGGGAGGCAGTGCCTCCCCTGTCATTAATAATTCAAATAATACTACAGGTTGAGTATCCCATATCCAAAATGCTTGGGACCAGAAGTATTTTGGATATGGGATTTTTCCGTATTTTGGAATAATTGCATACCATACTGAGATATCATGGTGATGGGACCCAAGTCTAAGCACAGAATGCACTTATGTTTTATATACGCCTTATACACACAGCCTAAAGAGGATTTTGGTCAATATTTTTCATAACTTTTTACATTAAACAAAGTTTGTGTACATACATATAATTCATTTATGTTTCATATACACCTTATACTCGCAGCCTGAAGGTCATTTAATACAATATGAATAATAACTTTGTGTATTAAACAAAGTTTGTGTACATTGAGCCATCAAAAAACAAAGGTTTCACTATCTCAGTCTTGCTCAAAAAAGTCCGTATTTCGGAATATTACATATTTCGGAATATTTGGATATGGGATACTCAACCTGTACTAAGAAGATACTTATGACACAAATTCTGTGCCATAAGTATCTGACTTTGCCTTGAAATTACTTAAAAAAAAATTCCCCTGTAAAAAAAACTGTTTTAAATGTGTTATGGAGGCACAGCTCTCGGTGCCTCCCACTGTCAGTGTTAAGGGGATGGAAGTGGGGGGTGGGGCCAAGGGTTGGGCAAGGAAAGCCTGTTAAAAAAAGCAGCAAAAGCGGCACCTAACAGAGGTGCCGCTTTCGAAGGGGCATGCTTTCAGCTCATATGAAAGCACGCCCCACGCTCTCACATGCAGATGCGATTGGCCAGTGGTGGATCATATCCCCCCCCTTCCCCCTTATCTTACTAAGCAGGCGAGGCTTCGATGGACGCTGTAAGCTGCGGCCGCTGCCCCCCCACCCCCATTCATTTCAGCTGCTGTGTGGCTGAGAATGCAGACATGTCACACAGTCTGACATGTCTGCTGCAGTACAGCCATCAGCAGCAGCAGTGCCCGATGCCTGCTCCCCCTACCCTATCTGCATGGCTGCTCCCTCCCCCTGGGACCTGCCACCAATCTACTGCAGCAATATATCCCTGCTTCCTCCCCTCCTGAGGCCCCGCCCCCTCACACCGAATACCACGCCCCTTTCCTGCTCTAGTGTGGCTGTCTGGAAGATGTGATTCCTCCCCTGCCAGCTCCGTGAAGCCTGGAATATACAGAGTCTGCAGCCTCCCACAATGAGAGGTAAGTATCTGTGGGGGGATATTTTTTATTTTTTTTTATACTGTATATGGAGTTGGGGTATATATTAATATTATCTAGGGGTTTGGTATTAGTGTTATCTTAAAGGGAGTTGGCTGGTAAATAATATTGGGTGGCGTAATGTGATGTTCGGCTCATACTGAGTGGCGTAATGTGATGTTCGCCTCATACTGCGTGGCGTAATGTGATGTTCGCCTCATACTGCGTGGCGTAATGTGATGTTCGGCTCATACTGTGTGGGGTAATGTGATGTTCGCCTCATACTGCGTGGCGTAATGTGATGTTCGCCTCATACTGCGTGGCGTAATGTGATGTTCGCCTCATTCTGTGTGGCGTAGTGTGATGTTCGGTTCATACTGTGTGGGGTAATGTGAATTTGGTTCATACTGTGTGGGGTAATGTGAGGTATTTTTTTTACACACACACACACACACACACACACACACACACACACACGTGTGTATTTAGCAAGGAGGGAGTCCGTGTACCATCTCCAACTGGGCCTCCTTGGCCCACGCAGGGACAGTGGCGGTAGCAGGCATGGTAGATGCTAGAACCAAGTGGGCTAAAGGACCTCTGACGTCAGGGGGGAGGAGCTAGGCTGGTGGGATAGTTCTTTCACTATCCACGCCACCAACGTTAGTAACCTCCGCTTGCCACCGTGCCCGAAACGTGGTGAGCATTCATTTCGGGTACCATGTTCTGGCCTTGCTCTTCCCCATGGTGACGTCAGAGGTCTTTTCTTCAACTTGGTTTTAGCCATAACCTAGCGGGCATTGGCTCGACAGCGGTAGGGGTCATCGGTAGACTCGGTAGACATTACAGCTGCAGTGCCTCACCAGCCACTGACCTCACAGCACGCCACTGGAATCCACCCATGGGGGTTTGGATTCAGAAGGCTGAGACAGTACATTGCATTCCTGAGTACATGGAATAGACTCCTCTGGAGAGCACACACACTCTGCAGCACAAGATACAGAGTCCTTAGACATGGTAATGTGAGATATATAACATACACACACAGGAAAATGTCAGACACAGTTTCCCCCAAGTACCTTCAGAGAGACACAGAGTATAAGGTGCCAGCACACACAGTGCCCCAGTAGGCAGTTATTATGATAAATGCCTGGCGCTGACTGAGTAACCTTAATAGATTAAACAGTGACTAACAGTGAATAACACTCTCTACCCCCATCTATAACACCCTGGTACCGCAGAGAATAACTGGAGTGAAGTGGAGGGCAGCGCTCCCTGTCAGCGTCTCTGTAGTGTGATCTGCAGGGAGAAAATGGAGCTGGTGAGTGCTGGATCCTCTGCTCTGAGGAGAAGCCCCGCCCCCTGTAATGGCGCGTCTTCCCGCTCTTGTTATTTTATACTGGCGTGAGGTTGCTTGTTGCTAACAGTGGGATTAGCCCCTGTTAGCTCAGATGACCAGTGTTAGGGTATTGCGCTGGCCCAGGGTGCCCCTCACAGCACCGCACAACTGTACCGCTGAGCCCTCCGGAGCGCAGCATCAATGCTGCACTCCCACCTCTGTGCCGCCATGCCCGCCATCATACTCACCACTGCATCTTCTGGCTCTGTTAGGGAGTGGCGGCAATGCTGCGGGAGCGAGCGGTCACCTCGGGGGCTTGTGATTGACACCCTCAGGAGCTCAGTGTCCTGTCAGAGGAGATAAGAGCCATTAACCTCAAGGGTTGGATCCTACTCCCCCACTAAGTCCCACGAAGCAGGGAGGTTGTTGGCAGCAGCCTCCCTGTACCCAACAGCTCTTAAAAAATAATAAAACTAGAAAAGCCCCTAGGAGCTCCCCTAGCTGTGACCGGCTCCACTGGGCACATTTTCTAAACTGAGTCTGGTAGTGCCCATGACTCCCAAGGGACCCGTCTATACCCCATGGTACTAATGTGGACCCCAGCATCCTCTAGGATGTAAGAGAAATAGTGACTTACAGTTGAAAACAATATAGGACAAGTACTGGGTAAATAAACATAGCTACAGCAGCAGATGACACTGCCGTTGAAGATGGTTTATGTAAGAGAAGGAAAAGCACATGAGGGAAGAGGGCCCTGCTTGTGAGAGCTTACATTCTAACGGAGATGGGAAGACAGACAGGGGTGACACAGATGGGGCAGACAGAATAGAGGGTTAGGATGATATTAGGCTGGGTTTGGTGAAGAAGTGGGTTTTCAGAGCCAGCTTGAAGTTTTGTAGAGAGGTGGAGAGTCTGAGGGGGAGAGGTAGATAATCCAGAGAAAGGGAGCAGTACGTGAGAAATCTTGAAGGTAGTGAATGTTGACATTCACATTGTAAATATAAACCTCTCACTGATTTACTGTTTATTTCTGCTGTTTTATTTGTATAATTTTAGCCTTTTCTACAAACTATCTCTTTTGTTTGCAGCTCCCAAATAAATCCAAGTGCACTGTCTGAAATCTCAACTGCGACTCCATATGAACACAATTGGGATGCATGCGTGCTGCGATTTAGACACGAGCACAGTAAAAAAATATCGCACATCTACATCTGACATTAACGTAGCTTGTGACTCAGGCACATTGTGTGTTTATGCTTGTAGCTTTTATTGATACTGTGTTATTTTGTAATAAATCATGAAAATAGTAATTTGGGATATACTAAGGCAGAGGTTCCCAAGCTGGGTACCGTGGCACCCTGTGGTGTCTTGGGGCACTTGCAGAGGAACCCTGGGTTAGTGGATCAGGACCAATTCAAATTATTATGGTGAACCTAAAGTGTATGCTTGCAAATGGGGGAATTAGAAATGCTTGTAATGAAGGAACAATATGATATTATAGTTATCACGGAGACATGATGGGATGATTTTCATGAATGGGCAGCTAACTTGGAGGGTTATACTCTTTTCAGCAGAGACAGGGCTATTAAAAGAGGGGGTGGTGTATGTCTTTATCTAAAACCATACTTAAAAGAGGTTATTTACAAGGGAACTGGAGATATTGTGGAGACATTATGGGTTGAAATTTCTATGGGAAAGAAATGTACAAAAAAACTTTTAATAGGGACATGTTATAAACCGCCTGATATTAGTGTGACCGAGGAAGCACAACTCTTGATGCAGATCGAGAAAGCTACATGACTGGAGGAGGTCCTAATCATTGGGGATTTTAATTATCTGGACATATACTGGGCCAGAGAATCATGTGATACAGCTAGGGGTAAAAGGTTCTTAAATATTCTAAAAGATAACTACTTGTCGCAAATAGTTGAAGAACCAACCAGAGTAAGGACTATACTGGACCTAGTACTAACTAACAACGTGGAGATAATAGTAAATACCACAGTAGGCTAGATCTTGGGTAACACTGATCATAATATGATCACATTCAACCAGGGCCGGTGCTAGGGTGCTCGGCGCCCTCCTGCAAACTATAAATTTTGCGCCCTCCTATAAATACAGATGTGTTCGCTCTCATCCTACCCGCAACGGCCGCATTGTGCTTGCGACTAGCTGCGGCAAGCTGCATCTGGTTCGCTGGAACATACAAGCCATGCAGTCACAATGTCCATGATACATTATGCCACACACCGCAATGCCCACTACACATTAAGTCCTACAGTAAGGCTTCTAATTACTTTGAAATTACCTGATCGTTTTCAAGGGTTTCATGATCTTTGTTCCATGCACGGTGCTAGGGGTTTTCATGCTCAGGGTGTCATGCTTGTTGCCAGGGGTTTCATGCGCTGGGTGTTATGCTCGTTGCCAGGGATTTCATGCACTGGGTGTCATGGGGAGTAATGCTGCCCAAACCGCTCCCCGCTGTTTAGTGTGCCGCGTGCACTGCTGACCGATCCTCCTGTTGCTGCTGCTGCCGCCGCCGCACCAGGGTAGCAAGTTGGCAGGGCTGCAGCCTGCAGAGTGCCTTCCTAGACGCTAGAGGTCAAGTATGACCTCTAGAATGTCTCCTCCATGGCTGCGGCCATTTTGGAAGGGACATTTAGCAGATTGACATGCGGACGACTAGTCCGCATGCCAATCTGCTCTGAATCAGTGGCGGTGCCCCCGTAGCCCTGCGCCTCCAAGCCTCCACAGTAGTTACACCACTGAATAGGACACTTTATCTCCCCCCATTAATATGCAACTCTCTAGCACACATTAATATGACACTACCCCCCCAAAACAAATATAATACAACCCACCCCCCCAAAAAAAACATTAAAATGATATTGCCCCCAGCTTATATTAATATAACACTACCCCCCTTTCCAGCACACAATAACATGACAGTGACACTACCCCCCAAAACACGTTACTATGACATTACCCCCCAAGCACATATTAATGTCACTCCTCCCCCCAAAAAACACATGAATATGACACTTTACCCCCCCCCCGTTAATATGCAACTCCCTAGCACACATTAATATAACACTACCCCCCAAAACAAATATAATACAACCCACCCAACCCCCAAAAAGAACACAATATGACATAACCCCCCAGCACATATTAATATGTCACTCCTCCCCCCAAAAAAACATGAATTTGACACTTTAACTCTCTCCCCTTCTTCCCCCCACCTCATCCTCCCTCCATTTATCTGCAGCATAATTTACCTGAGACTTAGCTGGGCCTCTGTTCCTATGTGTGCCTGTGGTGCTGCAGGCTGCTAGCCTGCTACACTGCAACGCTGCTCCTCTTCTGGCTGGCTCCTCCTGTGCATCATGTGACTTCCTGTTTATCGGTGCCCCGTGAATCCTGCACTGATGGGAAGGGAGGGAGTCTGCTGAAAACTGCTGTGTCTCCTCAGTGACAGAGAGGAGACTCAGGAGAAGGGGGTATGGGGGAAGGGGGGCGTGGGGGTGCTGGTGCGCGCACTGCTGCCTATCTTCCAGCTAGGTGCAGCGCGGAGGAACAAGCCGTGGAGGAGAAGGAAGGAGGCGGCACCTGACAGGCTCACACACAGCACACAGGAGGAGACCTTATGTTCGTTCTGTCGGAGCTGCCTGTCACTTTGACACTGACAGTCAGAGCCTGCGGCAGCGGACGGCAGCACTGCGGACCAGCAAGGTCGCAGAGCGGGGACAGCGCCTCTCCCACCCGGCGCCTCCCTGCTTTGCAGACCTTCCTGAGCGGGTGGCGCCGGGCCTGCATTCAACATTAGTTTTCAAAAGCAGCATCCTAAGAGTTCAACTAAGACTCTTAACTTTAAAAAAAAGGTTAATTTTAACAGGCTGAAACACACACTAAAGTACATAGACTGGGGAACTTTGTTTCAGGGAAAGAACACTGTTGAAATGTGGGATGATGTTAAATTAATGCTAGACAAATATACTCATAAGTGCATCCCCATGGGCAGTAAAAATAAGAGTATTAAATTCAAACCAATGTGGTTAAACAAAAAGGTAGGGGAAGAAATGGATAAATAGAGGCAAGCATTCAAAGCTTTTAAATCAGATGGGAAGGCGGAGTCATTGCAGTATTACAAGGAATGTAACAAAAAATGCAAAAAGGAAATCAGAGCAGCTAAAATAGAAAACGAAAAGCAAATCGCTAGGGAGAGTAAAACTAACACTTAAAAAATTATTTAAGTACATTAGCCTCATAACGGTAAGAGGCTAATAAAAGAGAATATAGGACCATTAAAAAAGCGAACTGGGATTCTTGATAAATTATGACAAAGAAAAAGCTGAAATATTGAACAGATTTTTTTCATCAGTGTTTACTAGAGAGGACAAGATAGTGGGATTAGTGAGTAACAATAATAATAGTAATGCTAAAGGCCCGTTGCTTAATACTTATCTGGCTAAGGAAGTAGTCCGTAAACGATTAAAAAAAATTAAGGCCAATAAATCTTCTGGTCCAGATGGACTTCATCCTAGGGTTCTAATGGAGCTAAACGCTGAAATAGCAAGGCCACTGTATCTGATTTTCACTGATTCACCTACATCAGGCTAGGTACCAAAGGACTAGCGTATAGCAGAGGTAGTCCCAATATTTAAAAAGGCCATTAAACTCCATCCTGGTAACTATAGACTGGTTAGTCTAACATCAATAGTGGGAAAACTTTTGGAATGTATACTAAGGGAAAGCATACAGGAGTACTTGGAGAACTCCCATGCTATTAATAAGAACCAGCATGCTTTTGTGAGAAATAGGTCATGTCAAACTAATTTGATTAGCTTCTATGAGAAAGTAAGCGACAATCTTGACCAGGGTAATGCAGTAGATGTGATGTATCTGGATTTTGTAAAAGCTTTCGACACAGTTCCTCACAGGAGGCTGATTTTCAAATTAAGGGAGCTTAGTATAGGAAACACTATTTGTACATGGGGGTGTAATTGACTTTATAACAGGGAACAGCGAGTGGTGGTTAATGGGAAATTTTCCACCTGGGGTAAAGTAATCAGTGGAATACTACAGGGTTCTGTGCTGGGGCCACTATTGTTTAACATATTTATAAATGATCTAGGAGAAGGACTAGAAAGCATAGTGTTAATTTTTGCAGATGATACTAAAATATGTAGGGTAATTAAGTCAGATGTGGATTTGGAGTCTCTTCAGAACAATTTATTTAAACTGAAAGTTTGGGCAACGGACTGGAGTGTGAGATTTAATGTGTAAAAATGTAAAGATATGCACTTTGGGACTAAGAAAAAACATGCAAATTACTAATTAAATTGGGAAAATATAGGGGAAACGGTATTAGAAAAGGATTTGGGGGTGTTCATTGATAGTAGATTTAGCAGCAGTACACAATGGGCCTAATTCAGACCTGTTTGCTGTTCAATGTGCACGCAAGCAGCGTTCGCAAGCATGCAAACACGTGAACGGACAAAAAAACACACCCATCGCGCACGAGTGCAAACAAACCTGCAGCAGTGCACAATAGGGGAGTTTACTATTTCGGATCACACAGGAGCGATGAATTTGTAAGGTTTCGATCCGCAGCGCTAGCAGCACGGAGTTTGTCGTACATGTGCGTTGCATTAGCTAGCTTGCTAATAATCACACAATAGTGGGTTTTGTTTTGGTTTTGGGTTTTTTTTGAATCACACAATCAACCTAAGGAATTGTAATGTGACTGATCAATTAAGTGATCAAACACTGCAAAATGAAGGGTTTGTCAACCTAATTGCCCAATAACATTCAGCAATTAAGGCAACAAACACACTGTGTACAAAAAATATGTTTGTTGTCCTACTTGCATAATGCACTTAATACTATTTGCAAAAAACATTTTTTCAAATATTTAGTTTGTTAAAAAAGTGACGTAGTTAACCCCCCCCCCCCCCCCCCCCCAAAATAAAATTAAAAAAAGAAAGGCACAAAAATGGAATGTATGAGAAAGATAAATAGACACATATTGAAGGACCAGAGGATACATGATATAGAAAAAAGACAGATAAAAATGTATAAAATTCTGTTTAATAGAAATGCAACACAATAGCATAGTTTTTAAAGTTGACTTAAAACTCAAATAAATCAAATATATTAATAAAACTTTTTCCAAAAAATTAAAAAAGCTCCAACAAATTTGCCACATTGGCCACCAGGGCTTGTATGTTGGCCTGCATGGCCAGGAGCTGCCTCCTTATGGCCTAGTCATGGTCTCCAACCTCAGGATCTGTAATAATTGTGGAAGAATGTGAAAATTAAGCATTAAACACCTAAGAACATATTCCGAAAATCATCACTACAGTCCATTAAGAATGCCACTGCAAAGCTGATTATGGTCTTCACATATGCTACTGATTAATAACATATAAAAACTTATACTTGCATCTACAAACAATTATTAGCCTACATATTTCTGAATTAAATATATATCTCTCCCCTTATCTAGTCAAAACACACAAATTCCATCTCCACTATGCATATTGTGGAGGATTACACACAGGACCACAATTTTACTTACCATTTCCGGTGAATACATGAGGTCACCACCAGTGTGGTGGAGCACACGGAAGCGTCCTTTTAGGACTCCAATTGTGTTGTAAGGGCGGAATTAAATGCCGATTGTGGCCCTGGTGTTGGTCTGCTGTAAGGAGTCATGAACCAGGGGGTGCAAGGATATCCACAATCTCCTGCAAAAACACAATACAATAAGAAGTCAAACATATGATTAACAAGTAAATACCAAACTTTACTACATGATGCGGCTAAAACTCACCCAATATTCATTCGCCTTGGCCTTCCAAAAAGCTTAATTTTTGCCATATCCCTGATTGCCGAATCACGTGGGAATCATGGCCACTTCCTGGGTACTGGGCATTCAGGAAAAGGATCTGGAGGTATGGGTCACAAACAACCATCACATTCAAAGAGTGGAACAGTTTTCTGTTCCTAAAGATTTCTTCATTATGTGTTGGTGCCACAAGTGGAACAAGTGTCCCATCCACTACCCCAATAACATGTGGGAAGCGATTCCCCCCTTCACAGAATTTTTGCTTCAACACAGCTAGGGACCCCACATGAAATGACATTGAAATGAACTGCTTCGTTCTTTTAAAAAATGCAGCAATTACGCACCTCAGGATCCTTGAAAATGCTGCCTGGGTGATGCCTACCAGGACTCCAACCACATGCTGGTAGGACCCTGAGGTGCAGAAATGTAAGACAGCAAGGAATTGTGTCAGTGGTGGAATTGATGTAAGATGCTGAATTGTACTCTCTAGATCACTCTCTATTATTGAGAGTTTCTAGGATGACATGAGGGGGCAGTCTATAGCGCCGCACCACCTCATCATCTGGCATTCCAAAAAGGGTGACATGGGTACGGAAGATACTAGGCCTTGCATGCCACCATTGCCTCCAAGGATGAGGGGCAGGTTGGGGTTGGCCGTATAAGCATACCTCCCAACTGTCTAGATTTTCACGGGACAGTCCCGTTTTTTGGGGACTGTCCCGCTGTACCACACACGGGCCACAGTGTCCCGCGGTGGGGGGGGGCAGTTGGGAGGCTCCTGTCACTGCTGCTCTGCAGCGGTGAATAGACACTGTGCGCATGTGCACAGCATCTATTCACTGGAGACAGGAGGAGAGGGGGCATGCCAGCAGCTCAGAGAGTGCTGGGCATACCCCCTGAGTGACAGATTTTTTACAGGCCACACCCCTTTTTAAAATCGGGCGCGGCTGCACCACGCAGATGTCCCTCTTTCCATGGCTCAAATGTTGGGAGGTATGGTATAAAGCATACACGTATGGTATAAGGCATACAGGCAGCCAACACCATCTGAAAGACACATTTAACAGAGTGTAAAATCATAATCCAATAATTTTACCTAAACATTCATCACAAACAATTCAATATTAAAATAACCACTTACAGATGTTGGAAAATACATATCTAAATTTTGCACACCAGGAAGAAAGGAACATTGGGGGTCATTCCGAGTTGTTCGCTCGCAAGCTGCTTTTAGCAGCTTTGCACACGCTAAGCCGCCGCCTACTGGGAGTGAATCTTAGCTTATCAAAATTGCGAACGAAAGATTCGCAATATTGCGAAAAGACTTCTCTGTGCAGTTTCTGAGTAGCTCGAGACTTACTCTGCCAGTGCGATCAGTTCAGTGCTTGTCGTTCCTGGTTTGACGTCACAAACACACCCAGCGTTCGCCCAGACACTCCTCCGTTTCTCCAGCCACTCCAGCGTTTTTCCCAGAAACGGTTGCGTTTTTTCACACACTCCCATAAAACGGACAGTTTCCGCCCAGAAACACCCACTTCCTGTCAATCACATTACGATCACCAGAACGAAGAAAAAACCTCGTAATGCCGTGAGTAAAATACCTACCTGCATAGCAAATTTACTTGGCGCAGTCGCACTGCGGACATTGCGCATGCGCATTAGCGACTAATCGCTCCGTTGCGAGAAAAAAATAACGAGTGAACAACTCGGAATGACCCCCATTGTTAACATTTTTAAGTATTAAACAAAAAAACACAACACAGCACAACAACACAATGAGCATGCATATACTTATAATGAACATGCATATACTTACCAGAAAATACAAAAACAACAGAAAAAAATAAGTAAAACACAAAAACAAGGCTACTTAGGGCATACAAATTACAACAATTAATGCTGCCTTGCAAAGAAAATATAAAAAAAACATAAATAATAAGCACACTAAAGGCCCATACACAATAGGTGACTTTGCCCTCAAAATCGTTCATTTTTGCCGCCGTTTTGAATGATTTTGAGGTCAAAGTCTCCCAGCACACTCCCGTATCATCGCCAGCGAGGTGGACCGTTGGCTGGTTTTTACCAGCATGTTTGCAGGTGATGGTTCATTTTCCAGCCATCATCGCTCAGTGTATATGGCCGCGAGCGATGATGGCTGGAAGATGAACTATTTTATGCCCGCCGGACCCGCCCTGCTCTCGCTCCAAATCCAACCTGCTCTGGTGCTGCAGTCCCGCCTGCTTCCTCCTGCTTAGCCTGCTCCCAACTGCTTAGCGTGCTCCGTCCAGCAGTGATTGAAGTGAGTCGCCGGATCGGCCCTGCTCTCGCCCCAAGTCCCACCTGCTCCGGCGCCGCATCCCCGCCTACTTCCTCCTGCTCAGCGTGCTCCCTCCAGCAGTGAAGTGAGTCACTGCATGAAGCTGGCCACCAATGTTTAGTTCATGCTTTTTATTTAAGCCAGTAATATATACATTGCTGGCACAGGCCAGCAATGTATATATTACTGGTGTCACTGCCCACCAATGATTATTTATGCCAGTAATATATACATTGCTGGCAGAGACCAGCAATGTATATGTTCTGGCACCACTGGCCACCAATGTTTATGTATAATATATACATAATATATAAAACGCAGGCAGAGTCCCCCTTTTTACACATTATGGCAGCAGAGTCCCCCTTTTTACAATGGCCCATGCTCCCACCCTTGGAATTCAAACCCAGCCCATAATGTAACTAAATAGCCTTTCTAATGAAAGATTTTCAGCAAAGTCTTTTGCCTCCTGAAAATCTTTTGCACTTTGGGAAAACAGCTCAGTATGTATGCACTGCTTTGGGTGAAAGATATATCTTTCAAAGATGTTGTCAAAGTCTTTTGAAATGAAAATCTCCTAGTGTGTATTGGCCTTAAGATAACCCAACACGCCACCCCACAACACAAACCTATGAGCATGCAAATACTTACCCGCAGATGAACTTGAGAACTGAAAAAAAAAGGCAAAAGGCCACAACTGAGAAAATGGGCTACTTTGCCAAAATACAATAACTAAAAAATATGCTTCCTTCAGAAGAAAAAAACAAAAACATAATAAGCACACTAAGATAACCCAACACCCCACTCCACAACACACACCTATGAGCATGTACATACTTACCAGCAGATAGATATACTGTTGTTCCTTTGATAATAAATGTACACCTATAAATTACAAAATTCAGGCCATCACCACTACAAGCATCCTACAATACATACAAAGACAAAACACCAGAACACCAAAAAGATATAAAATTGTTTGGCCTACACTCTGTGCGTTCACACAACAAAGAAACGCGACGCACCACACAGGGACGTGGTGCAAATACATCAGCATACAACATAGTTTACACAATTATTACAACAAATAACAACTACACGTCTCTGCATAACACATTATTTTTACATTACTCCATGGAAAACTTAAAAACAATGCATACTTCTGAACATCTAAACACAGACATATCTTACCACAAATAAACACTCTCCACCTATGAAAATCCGCAAACACACCAACTCCAACTGATTAACTCCTGGATGCACCCCCAAACCACGGATGGCTAGAAATGCTTAAATAGTGGTAACAATCAAAGGAAATTTACCAATTGCTTATGCATCATCTGTGGTAATTTACGCTAAGCATGCATACGCAGGTATAAAAAAAAAACCCTGGACCATAAGCACATGCTACCAGCATCATGGCGCGTGATTTTGCTCAGGAATACAGAAAAATACATGCAGGGTATGCTGCCATAAAGGCATAAGAAATTAGAATCCATAAAAGACTGGATCAGTTGGCACATGAGCAAGAAGTTGGCTTTGAAGAGGAGACAGGAGCAGAACCCAGTAGTGAAGTATGGTGTGAGTTCCCTGGCTGAGGAAGATGTGGACCAAACTGAGGAAGATTATGTGCCAACTACCCAAACGCAAGAATCAGGCCCACACAGTGAAGAGGAAGATGGAACTAGTTCTCATGCTACTGCATCGCAGGCAACAACCACCATTTACCAGGATGGAGTTGGGCATTCTCGTCCCACAAGCCATTGAGAAGATTCATTTTGGCAATAAGAACATGGGCGCTGGGACCAAGGACCATATCTGGAGGGAGATCACAGATGCAGTTAATGTGGTGGGACGAATTGTCCGCATACCCCAAGAAGTCAGGAGATGGTAAGTACATACTGAGGCACACTGTAAAACACTATTGTCTGCATTAACTAAGATGGAAGCACATTTTTAGAAGTAATGTTGCCTGTAGCAACCAAGACTATTACATATGTAACCTTCTAGAAGGTGGTAGATAAATGATCAGCTTAATCTGTGTTTGCTATCTTTCTCCATCTACTGTATCTTGAAGTTTAATTTACATATTCCAAACTTTAGTGCTATGTGTGTGTACAAGTAGAAGTTGTCCAAAGTAATGTAGGGTGTGATATTTCTGACTGATTCATGTATACAATTGTTAAAATTTGTAAATAAAAAAAAAAAGTAGGAATAAAATTGAATAATGTTTTTTTTCTTCTCCTTTCCCCAACCACAAAAACATATGTAGTTGGTCTGACTTCAAGTCCCGGCTGAAGCAGAAAAAGTCTGCGCATTGGAAAGCTTCGAGGGCAACAGGGGGAGAGTCACTCCCTGAGACTGTGGAATTTACCGACCTAGAGGAGCAAGCGATGGTCTGTGTGTCATATGAGGAGGTGGCAGGTGTGTCCGAAATGGACATCGACACACCTGCCCTTGAATGTCCACATGCAGAGCCGGCGCAAGCCGCTCAGCAAAGGAATGCAGTGCAGGGAGGCGCCAAACTGAAGAGGCGCTCAACCTCTCCCTGCTCTGCATCCTTGCTGCTGCCAGCTGCCGCTGCGCCTGTCACACTGGATGACAGGTAGCGGCGCTGGCAGCGTGCAGAGCGGCTCCCTCCCCCTCCTCCTCCCCAGAGTGTGTATTCCTCCCCAGAGAGTGTATGCAGTGTGCGGCCTCAGCCCACACACTGCGCTGCTGACATCCCGATTCCTGATCTGCTTAAAGGGTGGGGGCATGGCCTAATCGCGGGAGCCGTGGCCACGCCCCTTTCGGGTGTTTCTTTTTAAAGTCCTTGCTGCACAGTGCAGGGTGGGTGCAGTGCCCGATCCCTGAGCCCCCCAGCCAGGATCATTTCGAGGGGGGAGTGTGATCACTGTGATCACACTCCCCCCACTCACTCATACAGGAACACACAGTGAGTGGATCAGTATTAGCAGCAGCCTCTCTGCCCCACTGCAGCACAGCACCTTCAGCATGTGCTGTGCTGCCAAGATGAGAGCTGCTGCTGCTGCCCAGTAAGGTGGGAGTGTAGCGGACCAGGGCCCCCTCCGGGCCCCTCCATCAGCCCCAGGCCCAAGTAATTAGTACCCGCTCCCTCCCCCTCGTCACTGACAGCATACTAAAGAGCCATTGGAGTAACGGAGCCTGCATGAAACCGGCGAAGAAGAGAGAGGAGGAGCAGCGCCCGAGCCGGGACCTCCTGCAGGTACCGAGGCCGCACTGTGGAGGGAACGAGGGCTGTACCTGGCATAGGGGGTCATTCAAAGATGAACGCAGATCGCTGAATACGCAGCCGGATCTGCGTTCATCTCTGCACATGCTCAGGGGCGCCCAGTACAAAGCAAGGCTGCCCAGCATGTGTAGCGCCACCTAGCGATGCATCCGCAATTACATTGCCGATGCATCTGATGTAAGATTGACTCCTGGCTGCGCTGTCAGCTGCCTTTTCTTTTTTTCAGACACTGCTATGCGGTATAATGTGACTGACGCACACTACTGTGCTGTGTAATGTGACTGACGGACACTACTGTGCTGTGTAATGTGACTGACGGACACTACTTGCGGTGTAATGTGACTGACTGACACTACTGTGCTGTGTAATGTGACTGACGGACACTACTGTGCTGTGTAATGTGACTGACGGACACTACTGTGCGGTGTAATGTGACTAACGGACACTACTGTGCTGTGTAATGTGACTAACGGACACTACTGTGCGGTGTAATGTGACTGACGGACACTACTGTGCTGTGTAATGTGACTGACGGACACTACTATGCTGTGTAATGTGACTGACGGACAATACTGTGCTGTGTAATGTGACTGACGGACACTACTGTGCAGTGTAATGTGACTAAAGGACATACTATGTGGTGTAATGTGACGAGCGAACAATACTGTGCAGTGTAATATGACTAGCAATCAATACTGTGCAGTGTAATGTGACTAGTGAACACTACTATGCGGTGTAATGTGACTAATGGACACTACTATGCAGTGTAATGTGACTAACAGACACTACTGTGCAGTGTAATGTGTGTAATGGACACTACTATGAGGTGTAATGTGACTAGCAAACACTACTGTGCGGTGTTATGTGAGTAACGGACACTACTGTGCAGTATAATGTGCGTAACGGACACTACTGTGCAGTATAATGTGAGTAACGGACACTACTGTGCAGTCTAATGTGACTAACTGACACTACTATGTGGTGTAATGTGACTAATGAACACTACTGTGCAGTGTAATGTGACTAACCGACACTACTATGCTGTGTAATGTGACTAACGGACACTACTGTGCAGTGTACTGTGACCAACGGACACTACTGTGCGGTGTAATGTGACTAGCGAACACTACTGTGCGGTGTAATGTGACTAGCGAACACTACTGTGCGGTGTAATGTGACTAATGGAAACTACTATGAGGTGTAATGTGACTAGCGAACACTGCTGTGCTGTGTAATGTGACTAGCGAACACTACTGTGCGGTGTAATGTGACTAGCGAACACTACTGTGCGGTGTAATGTGAATTGGTACTATTCTGTGGCCCCTATATTTTTGGCGCTTCCCCCTGCTGGAGGAAGCGGCATGTGTAAAAGGGTGCTCTACCTGGCGCAAAGTGTAAAAGGGTGCTCTACCTGAAATAATGTGTGACTGGCTCTACCTGGTGCAATATGTAAAAGGGGGCTGTATCTGGCGTAATGTATATAAGGGGCACTACCTGGCGTAATGTATATAAGTGGTACTACTGTGTGGTGTAATTTTGAATGATGGAGACTACTGTGCGTCATAATTATTTTACGCCCCTATATTTTATGTAATTTTTTTATGACCCTATATTTATGGATCTTGAGGGGGGGGGGGGGGGACGGACCAAAATGTCTAGTTATAGCTCTGAGGATGAGATCGGTCACATTTGTATTTGTAGAAAGGCGCAAAATTGATAGTTTGCAGGAGGGCGCCGAACACCCTAGCACCGGCCCTGTCCACATGCCTTGGAATGTAAATGTGTAATTATTTTGGCAAATGTTTACTTTATAAATTTGTTAAATGTGGGTTCCTAATTTTGTTTTTTTTTCCCTTTTGTCTCTTTTTCCAATCACAGCACAGGAGGTGTAGCTCACTGAGGCTGAGGAGGGGGGAAGCAGTGACAGCTCCAGTGTGGGGCAAGAAAGGCCACCATCCCAGCAACACACTGGCACACTACACCAACCCAGTCTCCCGGAGCTTCTGGGCCAAATTGTCACCCATGGAAGTATTAACACCGACTTCCATGACCAGATGCTCCGGGAGGTCCGTGAGCTGTCCTCCCCGGTCCTTGAGCTGTCCTCCACTGTGCAACAAGGCATGTGTGACATCTCCTCCTCTGTGGCACAAGGAATGCATGACATCTCGACCACTATTGGGCAAGGCATGCAGACGATCGCAGACCTCCTTGGCCAGAGTCTCAGGGAGGTTACAACACCTGGCTCATCCCCTAGCCGTGCCCAGGAACAAGATCCCACTGGGCAAGTCCCTCGAAGATCCGTGCGCAGACCCAACACAGAGCAACAACCCCTTCAGGCGGGTAAAAAAAGGAGAACATTTTGATTTCTCGCCAGATGCGGTCTTTGTTTCCAGCGCCCATGTTCTGTTTTCAAAAATTAATTTTCTCAATGGTTTGTGGGACCAGAATGTCAAACTCCCTGCTGAATGGGGTTTGGCGCCTTCTCTTTTCTTTCCCTGCCTGTGAGGCATTAGCCTGTGAACTTGTCCCACCTTCCTCTTCAGTTTGTGGTGTTGATTGTTGCATTTGGGTATTGGGCCCAGAAACTTCCTCAATTTGCCCCACATCTTCCTCAGCCACTGAGACCAGTCTCTTGTTGTGTTTGTTGCCCAGTAGATGTGGGTACTTCACTACTGGGTACTGTCCAGCCCCCTCCCACCCAGCGACCGCCTCTGCCTCAGTGGCGATCGCTAGGCAACAACGGCCTTCGGCCATCTGGCATGCGCAGTTCTGACCTGATTGCTGCGCTGCGATAAACTCCAGCGAGCGATCAGGTCAGAATGACCCCCACAATGCAACTTGATAGATAACTCAAAGCAATGTGTCAGCTCTAAGCAATGTGTACCCAGAAAGAGGGTCTAAAAAAAAACAACAAAAAAAACAGTTGTGTGTAATGTGTACAATTGCTTGACAAACAACACGTTGTACATGTGCAGTACACATGTAATAGTTGTAAACAAACATGTGTGTTGATTGTGAGTTGCACATATCCAGGGAGTGTTAAAATGCATACCATTTCCAGGGAGTGTAAAAGTACATACCATCTCAGAGAGAGCTAGAGATGCAATGAGCTGTTGAGGCGTTTGCATTGCAAGCGTTCGCTAGCTGTGCGCAACCCTAGACCTACTCGCCAGCTGCGAACGCCTAGTGTGCATTGACAGCGATTTGCTCTGCAGCAGTGCTAAAGCCACGCCTGCAGACCTTAGCACACTCCCCAGCAAGAAACCCACCTTCACGCTCCTTTTCGCTAGCCTGCGAAGCCATACCCCCGCACCGCCTTCAACACGCCTCTTTGTCGTTACGTGGCAGCGTTCACAAATTCCATGTGTATATCTGCACATACGCCGTACGGCGGGCCCGGCACATGCGCATTCGTCACTTTGTGCATGCGCATTTGGCTAAATCACACCGCTTGCAATGCGAAGTCTAGCAGCGATCAACTCTGAATTACCCCCAATGTCTAAGCGCAGCAACAAAGGCAAATAAGGTGTTAGCATGCACTAAAAGGGGGATTGAGACAAGGGATGAGAGCGTAATCTGCCACTGTATAAATCATTGTTGCAACCGCATCTTGAGTATTATGTACAGTTCTAGGCACCACACTATAAAAGAGACATGTTAAAACTTGAACAGGTTCAGAGGCGAGCTACCAAATTGATTAAGGGGTTGGAGACACTGGACTATGAGGAGAGGCTTTCTAGGTTAGATATGTTCACACTAGAATTGAGATGACTAAAAGGAGATATGATTAATATTTACAAATATATAAATGGGCAATATGCGGAGATATCAGATGATTTGTTTATAAAGAGACCTCTACACAAAACGCGTGGACACCCACTAATGCTTGAGGAGAGCAAATTGCATATTCAGTACGGATGGTGTAATGGTTAGCATTACTGCCTCACAGCACTGAGGTCATGGGTTCGATTCCCACCATGGCCCAAACTATGCAGAGTTTATATATTCTCCCCGTACTTGCGTGGGTTTCCCCTGGGTACTCCGGTTTCCTCCCACATTCCAAAAATATACTGATAGGTTAATTGGCTCCTAACAAAATTAACCCTAGTGTGATTGTGTATGTGTGTACATGTGGTAGGGAATATAGATTGTAAGCTCCACTGGGTCAGGGACTGATGTGAATGTTCACATATTCTCTGTAAAGCGATGCGGAATATGTGTGTGCTATCCAGGCCCGGTGACAGGGGGGGTCAAAGGGGACACCCGTAACGGGCCCCTAGCATCAGAGGGGCCCAGAGGATCAGGCAGAAAAAAAGTAACCAGAGAGTCTATAAATTATTTTGAAACTATCCGCTCCGCTTGCTGTGTCGGAGCAGACAATCAGCATGTCCCAAATTCAGCCTCCCCTTCCTCCCCCACAGTTACCCGTCACTTGGTGTGGTCCCGGCGGTGAACGTCATGACGTAGTAACGCATGACACTGCATGTTCCGGCTCTTCCCTGCCGTTCTGCCGCCGCCACCGCCGAGGAGCTCCAAGCAATCCCCCTGAGCCCAGCAGGCAGCTTGAAAAACTGCCTTTAATCGGGCACATCACTGTGACAGACAGCAGCAGTCCCACAGCAGCCCAACCACTGTCCCTACACACAGAGTCACCCTGGCTGTGGTAAGTCACCCCTGGGTCCTCTGGCACCCTCACCACACACAAATCACTCTGCACTCCTCTGCTTGTAATAAATGGTTTGCCGGGTGCCCTCCATCAAAAATCATGCAATTCAAAGGGTACATATGTTGGCGGCACTCACAAACTTGGTTCTCCCAAGAATCACAAGCGGACTCTCCAAATTACGTTTCGCTTTATTCAACCATCATCAGGTACCTGACGACGGTTGAATAAACCGAAAAGTTGTAATTTGGAGAGTCCGCTTGATTCTTGGGATAACCAAGTTTGTGAGTGCCGCCAATATACCCTTTGATTTGTGTATATATATATATATATATATATATAAAAATGTGTGTGTATTTGGTGATCCATGTATTGGCACAGGGAGGGATGTTTGGAGGAGGGGTCAAGGGGGTTTAAGATGGGGAGGGTGCAGAGATATCCACGTACCGGGCCCCAAAATTTCTGTTGCCGGCCCTGGTGCTATCTAAATAACTGGTAATAATAAATAAATATTCAGTGCAGGAAGGGATTCTTCAATGTAAGGGCAATACGAATATGGAATTCACTGCCAGAGAAGGATACTCTGGTGCATGTGAAGATGCGATCCGGACCATTTGTCCAACAGATCGAGCTGGAAGGGTCCTGCGTGAAACCTTCCGTATACAAGGCGCCACCATTTTCCCCAGAAGGCGAATACATAGATGCACCGATATCCGGGTTGACTTCAGGACATCCATCGACTGGATTACCAATGCCTTTTCCAATGGAAGGAACACTTTCTGCGACTCTGTGTCCAATATCATTCCCAGGAATGGGAGCCTCCATGTTGGCTCTAGGTGAGATTCCACCCGTGACCCTGGAGAAGTTTGGTTGAGAGGCCAGTGCTGTCCAGCAACCTCTCCCTGGAAGGCGCCTTTATCAGAAGATCGTCCAGGTACGGAATTATGTTCACTCCCTGCTTGTGAAGGAGAAACATCATCTCTGCCTCCTCGGTGCCGTGGAGAGACCAAATGGCAGGGCCTGGAACTGGTAATGACAGTCCTGCAGTGCAAACCGTAGATAAGCCTGATGAGGCGGCCAGATCGGAATGTGAAGGTACGCATCCTTGATATCCAGAGACACCGGGAATTCCCTTTCCTCCAGACCTGAGATCACTGCTCTCAGAGACTCCATCTTGAACTTGAAAACTCTTAAGAATGGATTCAAGGACTTCAGGTTCAGAATTGGTCGTACCGAACCGTCTGGTTTTGGTCCTACAAACAAGTTGGAATAGTACCCCTTGTTGTGCAGATGAGGTGGAACTGGAACAATGACCTGAGTCTGTACCAGTTTTTGGATGGCCTGCTGTAAAGTTATACTTGCCTCTTGTGAAGCTGGTAAGGCTGATTTGAAGAATCTATGAGGTGGGAGGTCTTGGAACTCCAGTCTGTAGCCCTGGGAAATAAGATCTATGACCCAGGGATCCCGGCACGGACTTGACCAGATGTGACTGAAGAATTTTAGTTGGGCTCCAACCTGACAGCCCTCCAGGCATCACGGTCCACCATCATGCTGAAGGCTTTGAGGAAGCAGAACCTGAGCTCTGTTCCTAAGCAGTTGCTGGTTTTTGTGGTTTACCTCTTGCACCTCGGGTAGACGTAGAAGCACCTCTGGATTGCCCCTTAAACTTGGCTGTCCGAAAGGACTGTAAATTTGAAGCTGAATAAGCTTTCCTGGCTGGGGGAGCTGCGGAAGGAAGATATGTATACTTACCCGCAGTTGCTTTGGAGATCCATTTGTCTAGTTCGTCTCCAAACAAGGCCTCTCCTGTGAATGGCAGGCCTTCCACGCCTTTCCTATAGTCCGCATCAGCATTCCACTGGCGTAGCCATAAGCCCCTACGTGCTGACACTGCCATAGCGGTGGTACGTGCATTAAGCAAACCAATCTCTTTTATGGCTTCCACCATAAAGTTAGCAGAGTCCTGTATATGCTGCAGGAGTAAAACAACATCCCCCCCTAGACAAGGAATCTAACACCTCAATTAGGTTACCTGACCATTTAGCAATGGCTTTTGTGATCCACGCACATGCAATAGTGGGTCTTTGGGCCACCCCAGCAGCTGTGTACAACGATTTGAGTGTAGTCTCAATTTTACGATCAGCCGTATCTTTTAGGGAGGCTGCACCAGGGACAGGCAATACAATTTTACGTGACAGCCTAGAGACTGATGCGTCCACTATCGGTGGATTTTCCCATTTTTCCCTATCCTCTAGAGCAGTTATTTTCAACCTTTTTTTACTCACGGCACACCAAACACTATTTCAAAATTGCCAAGGCACACCATCCGTTCCCCACAGAAAAAAAAAAAAAACACACATTGGCCTTAACAATAATAAAAAATTTACACATACATTGGCCTACACAGAAAAAACAATCACATTGTTCCCCACATAAATCATGTTGTTCCAAACATAAATCCTATTGCTACCCACATAAATCAATCACATTGCTCCCCACATAAATCATGTTGCTCACACGTAAATCAGTCACATTTCTCCCCACATAAATTATTCACATTGTTCCCCTATAAATCCATAAATCCTATTGCTCCTCACAGGAGAGAGAACATATTAGCCCCTACCGGTTAGCTGTCCTCCTCCCTGTCCCTCAGTGGCGGGGGTTGTTCATAGTGGATTGCTGCGAATACTGAGCAGCGGGCGGTCGGGCAGGTGTGGATGTGGATGGGCAAGGAAAGCTGTGGATGCAGGCGGGAACTGGAAGATGTGTATGCAGGCGGGTGGGTTGACTGGGTGGTGAGATGCGGCAGCCGTGACCTATGATATCACACCCCCACATCATCAAGGCACTCTGAAGGTGCAGGAAGCTGCTCTGGCTCCACGGCACACCTTGCAACTGGTTGCGGCACACTAGTGTGCCACGGCACACTGGTTGAAAATGCCTGCTCTAGAGGAAAAGGAAAAGATGAGAGTAACCTTTTAGGGATTTGAAATTTCTTATCAGGATTAACCCACGATTCTTCAAACAGGTTATTCAATTCCTTTGACGCAGGAAATGTGACTGAGGACTTCTTTTTTTACATTAAAATAAGATTCCTCACACTCCTCTGACACCTTATCAGGAATTTGCAGAACATCTCTGAGCCTCTATTCCCTGTGACAGAGTAGCATCCCCCCCACCCCCTCCAAATCCACCTCACCCTCCTCCATGTCTGACCCATCAGCGTCAGAGTCAGACTGCGGGATATGGGCCAGAGATTGCTTTTGCCGACAAATGGGAGGGGATTGAGACGCTGGTTTGGGGACTGAGTCTCTATTCATAAACTCATCCACAGTCTGTCTTAAGTATTGTGTCTCTTTCTCATTGCGGGATAGCTTTGTAGAAATACTTGAGATCATTCCCTTAATGGAATTTACCCACTCTGGTTCAGTCCCGCTATTCTGGGAAGGTGCACTGCCCTGAGTACTCAGTAGTAAGCCCCCTGGTGAAGAGGAACACTCCACTGTACAAGAAACACACTCTTTGCCTGACATAATGTAAATGTGACAGCACACACACACAGGAAAAGGTTAAGCACAATTAACCCACAAAGAGCACTTCAGGGAGACACAGAGTTATTTGGAGCCAGTCCCCACCACGCCCTTATCGCTAATGCCAAGCTTAGCCGGGTCGCAGACTAAGTATCCTGATAGGGGACTTAGGGGAACATGTACTAAGCAGTGATAAAAGTGGAGAAGTAAGTCAGTGGAGAAGGTGTCCATGGCAACCAATCAGCTGCTCTGTATACTTTTATAGTATGCAAATTATAAATGTTACGTCAATGCTGATTGGTTGCCATGGGCAACTTCTCCACTGGCTCACTTATGCACTTTTATCACTGCTTTGTACATGTCCCCCTTAGTACACTAATAATCGCTCCCCCCCTGCTTTGACCCACTGGTACCGCTGAAGTAATCTGGAGTCTCTTTGGAGGAGCTGAGCGTCCCTGTCAGTCAGCGTCTGAGCAGGGTGCAGAGGTGAGCTGCTGGAACCGCTCATAGTGAAGGCCCCGCCATTTCAATGGCACGCGGTCTTCCCGCTTTTTTTATACTGGCTGAGGTAATCTGGTGTTTAAAATGGAGACAAAACCGTTTTAAGGCAGTTTTTGCCAGTGTGAGTACTGTGTACAGTGTACTGAGACGCAGCTGTGTACTGTGTCTGGAGACACATTCCGCCCCGGTTAGAAGCCGTGTGACTCCATACCCTCATGCCACCATAATGGCCAGCGACCCGCTAGTTGGGACGCCGGCTTAGTACTCACCACTCTTCAATCTTCTGGCTCTGTTAGGGGTGGCAGCGTGCTGCGGGAATGTACGCTCGCCGTGGTGGGGCTTGCGAATAGTTCCCTCAGGAGCTCAGTGTCCTGTCAGCGGGGAACGGAACCATTAACCCTTCAAGAGGTTGGGCCATTCTCCTCCCCCCTAAGTCCCACGAAGCAGGCAGGCTAGTGCCAACCAGCCCTGCCTGAAAATAACAAACATATAAAATAAATGCAGAAAAACTCTTCAGGAGCTTCCATAAGCGTGACCGGCTCCTCTGGGCACATTTTCTAAACTGAGTCTGGTAGGGGGGGCATAGAGGGAGGAGCCAGCCCACACTATCAAATTCTTAAAGTGCCCATGGCTCCTAGTGGACCGTCTATACCCTCATGGTACTAAATGGAACCCCAGTATCCTCTAGGACGTAAGAGAAATGACAGTTAGGAGGTGGTTGGCTGGTACTTTATCTCCTTCCACTTTATCTCTCTCCAAGGCTTAGTAGATATACCCTGATATATCTTATGTACCTAGCTATACCTGTTTACTCAAGCATTTCCTTAATGCTCCCTTTAGTTCCTAAAAAAGAATAAAAAAACATACACAACTGTATAGTTCTCTAATACCCCTTTCAGACTGCCAGCTATGAACACAGGTTATTGGCATATGAGCGCGCATAACCCGTTGTCGAAGTCGAAAATATTATAGTCACATGCATCACGTGCAAACACCACACAGAGTGGCCTCTGTGCGAGTGCTTGTTCTGCCGTGCGTGCGCATACTCGCACATTGCGTATATTGGCTCACGAGGTCCTGCGTATTAGCGCGTGGTATGAGTAAATACGGTAGCATATGCATTCGCATGGAAAAGCCACAAAGACATATCTGATATTTAATCCACATAGTACATAATTTACACATAGCCTACACGCACCACACCAGCCAGTTACATTTACTTCCAAGGTATAACAACAGAGGGATTCAACTTTACAGGATATGAGGGGACAGAATTAGGTTAGGAGGCGTTGTTTGGTATCCAGTTGTACAGTATTTCAAGGGCAATATTCTGATTGCTCTTTGCAGAAAGTAGCACGCTCCTGCGCATAGATATGCGCAGGAGTACAATATTAATAGTACACTGTATTTACTGTACTCTTGATATTCGGCGGGAACCCAGAGGAGGACATCTGCAAGTCCACCTGGACCAGGCATCACCCACCTATTCAAACCCACCTATGAACCCTCATGTACTGTAAATGTCCAGTCCTTTGACCTATGGATGAAGAGATTACAGTTTCCTTTGTTTCACATTTTGGACTATTGTATAATAGCCAAGCCTCCTGGGCGGTCACACACATTCTCTGAAGGTCATCTATCCAGATTGACTGAGGACCGGGACCGGGAGGCGCAGGCGATCAAACATATGTATCATTGGTTGTAGCTTCTTCTCTTGTATTATTGTGTTTCCCTTTTAAGTAAATACTTGTTGCTGGGTTGGACCTCAACATTACATATACAATTGGTGTCGCATTTCCTTTCCTGTTAGGGGTTATAAAGTATATTCCGCCGCACGTGTAGCTACTTTGTGCTTACAGCGTGACGGCGTGCTTACGCAACGTGAACACATTTGATAGGGGTTTTCACACTCACGCTTAGCTGTCACAGCGGCCTGAACAGTTGTGCATTTAAGGTATTGCTTTTCTTTCCTGAAAGTTAATCAAATTTAACACCGTGTTTAAGTGCGGTCTGAAAGGTGCCAGGGAAAAAATACCGGGTCGAGCAACCCAGTATTTCAACCCTGGTAGTGAGCTGTGTGGTGTGAACGGGAGCCGGGTCGATGCAACTCGTTTCCCGTTCACTGTGTGTGTATGGGCGGCACTTGGAGATCATGTGATCTCCAAGCACCGCCCCTGCCACGTCACCGCTGGCGTCACCTACCTAGCAATATGCTGGGTTGCAGACAGTGACGGCGGGGTGCCTGAGGCTGGTCGCACCCTGGGAGCTCCCATGTCAGACTCCCTAATGCGACCCGCCTCAGGCGGTGTGAAAGGGGTATTATATAGAAATATTATTATTATCGTTATTATTATTACTACTACTACTACTACTACTACATATAACTCAGACCCTCAGTGTGTACAAGGAATGGTGGTGTACTCCCATGTGACAATCCCCGCAGTTGCGTTTCTGCTCTATCTTCCTAAGAGGGAGGGAGAGAACCAGCGAGGGAAGTGAAGCCTCACATCAGCTGGGAATTGGGTTCTTGTGTTATACTAAATCCAAATTCTCGGTAATAAATCACAGCTGAGATGTGACTGTACAATGGGGGTAATTCCAAGTTGATCGCAGCAGGAATTTTTTTAGTAATTGGGCAAAACCGTGTGCACTGCAGGGGAGGCAGATATAACATGTGCAGAGAGAGTTAGATTTGGGTGGGTTATTTTGTTTCTGTGCAGGGTAAATACTGGCTGCTTTATTTTTACACTGCAAATTAGATTGCAGATTGAACACACCACACCCAAATCTAACTCTCTCTGCACATGTTAAATCTGTCTCCCTTGCAGTGCACATGGGGGGTCATTCCGAGTTGTTCGCTCATTATTTTTTTCTCGCAACGGAGCGATTAGTCGCTAATGCGCATGCGCAATGTCCGCAGTGCGACTGCGCCAAGTAAATTTACTATGCAGTTAGGAATTTTACTCACGGCATTACGAGGTTTTTTCTTCGTTCTGGTGATCGTAATGTGATTGACAGGAAGTGGGTGTTTCTGGGCGGAAACAGGCCGTTTTATGGGAGTGTGTGAAAAAACGCTACCGTTTCTGGGAAAAACGCGGGAGTGGCTGGAGAAACGGAGGAGTGTCTGGGCGAACGCTGGGTGTGTTTGTGACGTCAAACCAGGAACGACAAGCACTGAACTGATCGCAGATGCCGAGTAAGTCTGGAGCTACTCAGAAACTGCTAAGTAGTGTCTATTCGTAATTCTGCTAATCTTCCGTTCACAATTTTAATATGCTAAGATTCACTCCCAGTAGGTGGCGGCTTAGCGTGTGCAAAGCTGCTAAAAGCAGCTTGCGAGCGAACAACTCGGAATGACCCCCATGGTTTTGCCCAACTGCTAACAAAATTCCTGCTGCGATCAACTTGGAATTACCCCCATAGATATGCAGCACAAGTTCTGTTGTCAACTTCTATTTTTCAGAGGAACAAACAACAGGAGCCTAAGTGCTACCCAAAGACACCAAGTGACGCACACAAGGGTCAGGCATGTGTAATTCAAACAGACATTCAAACAAAAACCCCACTAATGGCAGCTAATTGCTGTGTGAATGAGAGTTATATTTCATGTACTACACTAAGAACAGAATGAAGTCTCCTCAGGGGTTGCAGTTACACATTAATTATAACTATGCCATGTTCCAGCATTCAACGTAATATTATCATTATTACTACTATTATTATTATTATAAAAGGACTGCACATTTAAGGAACATAAACTGTACATAAGACGTAATAGGCAGCATGGGAACCAACTTTTGTAAAACTATTGGGAGCGCTCACATTACATCCATATGACTCCTAGAGGTTAAACACAGACGCGACTGTGGGCATCACAAATCTAGAGGGTGCTCGAGCACCCATATAGATGGGTTCCATGATGGGCAGTGGGCATAAACAATGACATAAAGAAACATGCAGGAGGTAAGATGAGGATGCACAGATGGACAAGGTGGGAGCAGCCCATAAGACAGCAGGAGAAAGGGAACTGCTCAAGCGAATTTCATAGGCAAATGCAGGGGGGATTTCCAGTTGCCTGGAAACCCACTTCCCCACAGCCTGGCCAGTGGCTACTACATGTAGAATAAAGGGCAGAATGGAGCTGCTGCACATGACCAGTGACAGCGGATGTTCCTATTTTTCCCTACTCAATGGCAACCGGGCTATAGGTTGACATACATTAGGTCGACAGTCATTAGGTTCACCCCATATGGTCGACAGAAACAAGGTCAACATGGATAAAAGGTCAACATTTGAAAGGTCGACATGTTCAAAAGTTCGACCGGTAAATATGGCCGGCATGATACTGGTCGACACACTTTTTTGTGTGGATTTCATATTTTTGGAATTGTTCCTTCCTTGACTATCCATGATACAATCGTAACCTTCAGTGATCTTGTGGCAAGTAGAGCAGAGCGAGACACCATGCCCAAATAATGGCGCGCGAAGCAAGCCCGCGAGGGGCCGCGTTTCTACAAATGGTGTTCCCAGATGACAAAACTATCCACACTAAACCCAAAAATGCAAAAAAAAGTGTGTCGACCATTTTAGTGTTGATCATTGTCATGTTGACCCTTTGACTGTCTAACTTTTTGTACCTGTCGACCTTTTCTAGTGTCAACCTTTCATATGTCAACCTTTTGTACATGTTGACCTTTTGCCTGTCAACCTAGTGACACAGGGGTCTATTTACTAAGCCTTGGATGGAGATAAAGTGGATGGAGATAAATTACCAGCCAATCAGCTCCTACCTGCCATGCCACAGGCTGTGTTTGAGAAATGACAGTTAGGAGCTGGTTGCCTGGTACTTTATCTCCATCCAAGGCTTAGTAAATAGACCCCTGTAGCCCTAATGAATGTAGTTTCCTATACCACACCCATGCTCAATCATACCAGAAACAGGATCTGGTAAGTGGTGTACCGTGTTCACTGGGCCTGCATATTGGGCCTGACGTGCTATATTACATACACTGCACAATGGTGGGAATTCAGACCTGATCGTAGCTGCAAATTTGTTAGCAGTTAGGCAAAACCATGGTGTTCATTCCGAGTTGTTCGCTCGTTGACGTTTTTCGCACGCGCATGGTACGCAGCGCGCATGCGCTTAGTAATTTAACACAAAACTTAGTAGATTTACACAAGCTCGAGCAACGTTTTTTCATCGCTCGAGTGATCGTAGTGTGATTGACAGGAAGTGGGTGTTTCTGGGCGTAAACTGGCCGTTTTCAGGGAGTGTGCTAAAAAACGCAGGCGTGCCAGGTAAAAACGTAGGAGTGGCTGGAGAAACGGGGGAGTGGCTGGCCGAACGCAGGGCGTGTTTGTGACGTCAAACCAGCAACTAAACGGACTGAGGTGATCGCAGTCTGTGAGTAGGTCTGGAGCTGCTCAGAAACTGCAGGGAATTATTTAGTAGCAGTTCTGCTAATCTTTCGTTCGCTATTCTGCTAAGCTAAGATACACTCCCAGAGGGCGGCGGCCTAGCGTTTGCAATGCTGCTAAAAGCAGCTAGCGAGCGAACAACTCAGAATGAGGGCCCATGTGCACTGCAGGGGGGGAAGATATAACATGTGCAGAGAGAGTTAGATTTGGGAGGGGTGTGTTCAAACTGAAATCTAAATTGCAGTGTAAAAATAGAGCAGGCAGTATTTACCCTGCACAGAAACAAAATAACCCACCCAAATCTAACTCTCTCTCTCTCTGCAAATGTTATACCTGCCCCACCTGCAGTGCACATGGTTTTGCCCAACTGCTAACAAATTTGCTGCTACGATCAGGTCTGCATACCTCCCAACTTTTCCCTTCTGTAAAGAGGGACACACGCGCGGCGAAGTCGCGCGCGCTCCCGAAAAGGGGGCGTGACCTACGAAAAGAGGGCGTGGCTTCACGGAGGACCCGCGGTCGCAAGCCACGCCCCCGTTTTTGTCACTGAAGGGGCATGCCCAGCGCTCTGTGAGCTGCTGGCATGCCCCCTCTCCCTCTGTCTCCAATGAATATACGCTGTGCGCATGCGCACAGCGTCTATTCACCGCTGCTCTGCTAAGCAGGGCAGCGAGAGACAGAGCCTCCCAACTGCCCCCCCCCACCACGGGACACTGCGGCCCGCGGGTGGGACAGTCCCCAAAAAACGGGACTGTCCCGCGAAAATCGGGACAGTTGGGAGGTATGGGTCTGAATTACCCCCAATGTTTGGGGCAGACTATAGCTTGTTAAATGTTAATCATCCTAATCCTTCATGGCCCAATCGCCCTAAGATCAAACATTTGGAAACCCTATTCCAGGATTCCTGCAATTGCCCCTGAGTTTAGCATCTAATGGAAGGCAGACAGGAAATATACAAACGTATGGGTTGGGTAAAGGCTGAGACAAGAGGGGGTGACACATAGGGAGGTCTAGAGAGAAAATGAAGGAAGCAGATGAGATCAGCTTTATACACGCTATTAAGCCATACATGAGGAGATAACGGGAGACAGATATGCAAGACAGAAGGGGCAGATTTGTATGTCATGAGCACAGCACTGGCATGTAGAGTGAATGGGCTGATTAGGGGGCAATATAGTAATACAATACTGAATGTAAATCTATTCTGCGGGCTAGTCTTAATTTCTATTTTTAGCGCTTTGCATGCACTGGAGCCGAGCGTATGTTTCTATGGGTGATTCTGAGTAGTATACGTCTCAGTCTCTTCTCCACTTACAGCTGAATAGGTGGTTACAGGGCATTGGCGCATAGGCTTAGTCTAGTGAGTGGGTGTGGAGGGCATGCTTTAGGGCCCTCCTGTTATACCTATGCACTATACGTGCCACCAGTGCTCCTCCCCCCTTCAGCTACTCTGGGGTCTATTTATCGTCACTATCATTAACATTTTCAACTACTTTTGTAGTAATTAAGGGGTAAATTTTATTAAGATGGGAGTTCTATTTAAGATGGGATGTTGCGCATAGCAGATTCTACTTCTCATATATCTAGCACGTTCTAGAAGATAATACCTGAACTCCCGTCTTAGTAAATTTACCCCTAGTGTCAGGGCCATTCATCAGGTTTGTAATGCAGGAGATATCACTGATATCTCCAGGTTACAATTCTCCCCCAGAGGCGTAACTAGGGTTTTTGGAGCCCAGTGCCAGATACAATGCCCCACAGTGCCAGATACATGCCCCACAGTGCCAGATACAATGCCCCACAGTGCCAGTTACATTGCCCCACAGTGCCAGATACAATGCCCCACAGTGCCAGTTACATTGCCCCCCAGTGCCAGATACAATGCCCCACAGTGCCGGATACATGCCCCACAGTGCCAGTTACATTGCCAGATACAATGCCCCACAGTGCCAGATACATGCCCCACAATGCCAGTTACATTGCCCCACAGTGCCAGATACAATGCCCCACTGTGCCAGATACATGCCCCACAGTGCCAGTTACATTGCCCCACAGTGCCAGTTACATTGCCCCACAGTGCCGGATACAATGCCCCACAGTGCCAGATACATGCCCCACAGTGCCAGTTACATTGCCCCACAGTGCCAGTTACATGCCCCACAGTGCCAGTTACATGCCCCACAGTGCCGGATACATTGCCCCACAGTGCCGGATACAATGCCCCACAGTGCCGGATACATGCCCCACAGTGCCAGTTACATTGCCCCACAGTGCCAGTTACATTGCCGCACAGTGCCGGATACATGCCTCACAGTGCCAATTGCATTGCCCCACAGTGCCAGATACAATGCCCCACAGTGCCGGATACATGCCACACAGTGCCAGTTACATTGCCCCACAGTGCCAGATACAATGCCCCACAGTGCCAGTTACATGCCCCACAGTGCCAGTTACATGCCCCACAGTGCCAGATACATTGCCCCACAGTGCCAGATACATTGCCCCAAAGTGCCGGATACATGCCACACAGTGCCGGATACATTGACCCACAGTGCCAGTTACATTGCCCCACAGTGCCAGATACAATGCCCCACAGTGCCAGATACATGCCCCACAGTGCCAGTTACATTGCCCCACAGTGCCAGATACAATGCCCCACTGTGCCAGATACATGCCACACAGTGCCAGTTACATTGCCCCACAGTGCCAGTAACATTGCCCCACAGTGCCGGATACAATGCCCCACAGTGCCAGATATATGCCCCACAGTGCCAGTTACATTGCCCCACAGTGCCAGTTACATTGCCCCACAGTGCCAGTTACATGCCCCACAGTGCCAGTTACATGCCCCACAGTGCCGGATACATTGCCCCACAGTGCCAGATACATTGCCCCACAGTGCCAGATACAATGCCCCACAGTGCCAGATACATGCCCCACAGTGCCAGTTACATTGCCCCACAGTGCCAGATACAATGCCCCACTGTGCCAGATACATGCCACACAGTGCCAGTTACATTGCCCCACAGTGCCAGTAACATTGCCCCACAGTGCCGGATACAATGCCCCACAGTGCCAGATATATGCCCCACAGTGCCAGTTACATTGCCCCACAGTGCCAGTTACATGCCCCACAGTGCCAGTTACATGCTCCACAGTGCCAGTTACATGCCCCACAGTGCCGGATACATTGCCCCACAGTGCCGGATACAATGCCCCACAGTGCCAGATACATGCCCCACTGTGCCAGTTACATTGCCCCACAGTGCCGGATACATGCCTCACAGTGCCAATTGCATTGCCCCACAGTGCCAGATACAATGCCCCACAGTGCCGGATACATGCCCCACAGTGCCAGTTACATTGCCCCACAGTGCCGGATATAATGCCCCACAGTGCCAGTTACATGCCCCACAGTGCCAGTTACATGCCCCACAGTGCCAGATACATTGCCCCACAGTGCCAGATACATTGCCCCACAGTGCCGGATACATGCCACACAGTGCCAGATACATTGCCCCACAGTGCCGGATACATTGCCCCACAGTGCCAGTTACATTGCCCCACAATGCCAGTTACATTGCCCCACAGTGCCAGTTACATGCCCCACAGTGCCAGTTACATGCCCCACAGTGCCAGGCCCCACTCAGTGCCAGTTACATATGCCCCATTTGGTGCCAGATACATGCCCCACTGTGCCGCCAAGTTAAAATGCTGTTGGGATTCTGGCGTTCAGGAGACCGACGCCAGAATTCTGACAAGCCTGTGAAATACCAACATACGAAATCCAGATCAGCCGTCCGGTATACCCACTCGGTTGGTGGGTCCACGCCACCAACCGGGTGGGAATAAAACCTGTGGTGAGCGAAGCGAGCTACTGGGTCTGAAGCTTGGCAAGCGAACTCGCTGCAGGGATTCCGGCAGACAGGGTGCTGCTGTCGGTATACTGACAGCTGGCATCCCATCTGCTGGTAAATCATACCGAACCCGCCAGCACTACTCCGAAAACTGGAGGAATGTGACAGGGAGAGTGTAGGGTGTAAGTAGAGAGTAAGAGAGCTTGCCAGCCAGTTAGTTTTATTTTCCTTTCTCCACACGGTGGTCAATTTTTTTATTTTTTGGGGGGAGCACCTTCAGAGCAAGTACAACTTTTCCTAAAATTCATATTTTAAGGAAAAATTGCAGTGACTTTCTTTGGAACCTTTACCCTGCACCCCCTCCTGCACACACTACACTGCCCCTCACCATGCACACACTAAATTGCACTACCGCTCACTACACCCACACCATGCACACACTGCACTACATTACACTACCGCTTACCCTGCACCCGCTCCCCGCACACACAACCACTGCACTACACTACCGCTTACCCTGCACCCGGTCCCCTCACACACTGGACTACACTACCGCTTACCCTGCATCCGCTGACCTCACTCACTGCACTACACTACCACTTACCCTGCATCCGCTATCCGCATACACTATACTACCGCTTACCCTGCACCCGCACCCCTCACACACTGCACTACACTACCGCTTACCCTGCATCCACTCAGGGCCGTTTCTAGACAATTTGGCTCCCAGTGCGAGATTTCAAAATGCGCCCCCCCCCCCCCCCCATTGCTATAAGAAAAAATTGCGTGCCCCCCCATATAGCCAGAAAAAAGCATGCGCGCGCCTTCGGCGCGCGCGCTCCCGACAAGGCTGTGTGGCCTGATTAAAATGGGCGTGGTCTCATTACAGTGGGCGTGGCCTCGTCTGATATCACACCCACCACAGGGGGAAAAAATAAAAATAAAAGTCCCCTTTTTACACATTACACCAGGCAAGTGTCCCCATATTACACAGCGCGGCAGGCAGGTGTCCCCATTTACAAAGTGCGGCAGGCAGGTGTCCCCATTTTACACAGTACGGCAGGCAGGTGTCCCCATTTAACAAAGTGCGGCAGGCAGGTGTCCCCATTTAACAAAGTGCGGCAGGCAGATATCCCCATTTTACACAGTACGCAGGCAGGTATCCCCATTTTAAACAGTACGCAGGCAGATATCCCCATTTTACACAGTACGCAGGCAGGTGTCCCCATTTTACACAGTACGCAGGCAGGTGTCCCCATTTTACACAGTACGCAGGCACGTGCCCCCATTTTACACAGTACGCAGGCAGGTGTCCCCATTTTACACAGTGCGGCAGGTATCCCCATTTTACACAGTGCGGTAGGTGTCCCCATTTTACACAGTGCGGCAGGTGCCCCCATTTTACACAGTGCGGCAGGTGCCCCCATTTTACACAGTGCGGCAGGTGCCCCCATTTTACACAGTGCGGCAGATATCCCCATTTTACACAGTGCGGCAGGTGTCCCCATTTTACACAGTGCGGCAGGTGCCCCCATTTTACACAGTGCGGCAGGTATCCCCATTTTACACAGTGCGGCAAGTGTCCCCATTTTACACAGTGCGGCAGGTATCCCCATTTTACACAGTGCGGCAGGTATCCCCATTTTACACAGTGCGGCAGGTGCCCCCATTTTACACAGTGCGGCAGGTATCCTCATTTTACACAGTGCGGCAGGTGTCTCCATTTTACACAGTGCGGCAGGTGCCCCCATTTTACACAGTGCGGCAGGTGTCCCCATTTTACACAGTGCGGCAGGTGCCCCCATTTTACACAGTGCGGCAGGTATCCCCATTTTACACAGTGCGGCAGGTGCCCCCATTTTACACAGTGCGGCAGGTATCTCCATTTTACACAGTGCGGCAAGTGTCCCCATTTTACACAGTGCGGCAGGTATCCCCATTTTACACAGTGCGGCAGGTATCCCCATTTTACACAGTGCGGCAAGTGTCAAGTGGGAGGAGAGAGAGAGAGAGAGAATACTTACAACTTTCCGCTCTTCGGGTCCCGCGCGCCGGCCGCCTCCTCCGTCGATGGTTATCTCCAGTCCTCTCCTCCCTCTCTCTTCCCCCCGAGCGCTCCTGCTCGGGGGGCGGGGCTTCGCGGAATGACGCGTTTGCGTCGTGACGCGTCATTCCGCGAAGCCCCGCCCCCCGAGCAGGAGCGCTCGGGGGGAAGAGAGAGGGAGGAGAGGAGTAGTCACAAAGTGCCGCGGCGGGCGCCCCGTGCGGTTGCACGGCTCGCCCGCCGCTAGAAACGGCACTGCATCCACTATCCGCACACACTACACTGCACTAACGCTTACCCTGCACCCGCTCCCCACACACACTACACTACCTCAAACCCTGCACTTACTCCCCACACATACTGCGCTACACTACCGCTTACCCTGTACCCGCTCCCCACGCACGGGATGCGGTCAGGATGCCGCCGGACGGAATCCCGGCGGTCGAAATACCGACGCCGGAATCCCGACCGCCACAATCCCGACATATTCTCCCTCCGTGGGTGTCCACGACACCCATAGAGGGAGAATATAATAGTGTGCCGAGCGTAGCGAGGCACCGTGCCCGCAGCGTGGCGAGCGAAGCGAGCCCGCAAGGGGCTTCGTTCCGCTCACCACCCCTGTCGGGATTGTGTGGTCGGGATTCCGGCGTCGGTATTTCGACCGCCGGGATTCCGACCGGCGGCAATTAGTACTGATCCCCCACGCACACTACACTGCACTACACCACCCCTAACCCTGCTCCCCACACACTATCCCTAACCCTGCACCCGCTCCCCTCACACGCTACACTACTGCTTACCCTGCACCCGCTCCCCGTATACACTATACTACCACTTACCCTGCAACCGCTCGCCACACACACTACACTACCGCTTAACCTGCACCCGCTCCCTGCACACACTACCCCTAACCCTGTACTTGCTCCTCGCACACACTACACTGCCCTTAACCTTGCACCCACTTCCCGCACACACTGTACTGCACTACACTACCCCTAATTCTTCACCCACTCCCCTCACACACTGCACTACACTATCGCTTACCCTGCCTCCGTTCCCCACACACATTACACTGTACTACATTACCCCTAATCCTGCACCCACTACCGCTAACCCTGCACCCACTCTCGCACACACTACACTGCACTACACTACCGCCTAACCTGCACCCGCTCCCCGCACACACACTACCCCTGACCCTGCACCCGCTCCCCACGCACACTATACTGCACTACACTACACTACCCCTAACCCTGCACCTGCTTCCCGCACACACTACACTGCACTACACTACCGCTTACCCTGCACTCGCTCCCCGCACACTAGGGAGGCCAATCCCGGGCCTTTTTTTTCAATCCCGGGTATCGGGATTGAAAAATTATCAATCCCGGGATTCGGTTGAAGATTTTAAAATTAAATCTTCAGTGCCCCTCTCCCCCCTTCCCAGCCTACACAACTACTCACCATCCCCTGAGAGCACGGGTGGGTTCACTGGCTGCAGGTGGCGAGGTGCTGTCCGAGCAGCGCTGACCTCTGACTTCACATCACGCTACACAGTGCGCACAGCATGGGACATGGGGAGCCGGCAGGAGGGAGCTTGGTAGCATCTGAGCCTCCTGAGGGCGCTGAACACTGCCTGGCATTGAAAAACAAGGGGGCTTTCTAATACCGAAATCCCAGGGATAGAATCCCGACCCAATTTAGGTCTAAATCCAGGGATCCCGCCGCACACACTACACTGAACTAAACCATAATGCCTGTGGTACATTATGCCACACACTGTAATGCCCATTACACATTATGCCCCACAGTAAGGCCTATAATTACTTTTAAATGACCTGCTAATTGTCTGGGGTCTCATGCTCGTTTCCATGGGTTCCACGTTCATTTCCATGGGTTTCATGCTCCGGAATCCATGCTTGCTTGTTGCCAGGGATTTTATGTTCTGGGTTCCATGCTCATCGCCAGGGGTTCCATGCTTTGGGTATCAAGCTCATTGTCAGGTGTGTAATGCTTGTTGCCACGGGTGTAATGCTGTGGGTGTCATGGAAGAAGATGTACCTTTGTAGAAAGCTGCATCCTCTCTGGTTGGCGCCAGCGCTGAGCACTTCCGGGTAGCTATGGCGCTGTGCTGCCTGTCAGGCGATAGAAGTCAAGTATGACCTCTAGCATCTGTCTCCTCCGAGGCAGAGGAGTGTTACGGACCAGCAGGAGGAGTCAGTTGCGGACTACCCCACCGAAGTCGGACAGCGGCAGCAGCCAGCAGGGGTCCAGCAACCAGGATTGCGGCTGCGAGCTATGCATCGCTTTTGAGCGACGGGTTGGCGACCACTGGTGTAGACCTATTGACTGTGTATCTTTACAATATCTAACTTCTTTACCACACCCGAAAGAATAATCACTGACAATATGCAACAGTAAGATCCTGCCTTAATATTGTCTATGCGGGTTCGGTATTTAATACAGGTATTCGGGATGCCGGCGGTCACGTGACTGACACCGGCATCCCGACGCTGAAATCCCGACTGTGGATGGGGTATATTTACCCTCCCCTAACCTAACCCTCCAGGGGTGGTGGCTATGGCTAAACATCTGGGAGGGGGGTAGCTACAGATAACTCTCAGGGGGTGGCAGCTATGGTTAACCACCTGGACCCAGGGGCCCGTGTGCACCACACACTCACCAACCATTCTAGATACACCAATGGTTTGAGTTCTATTTTGCATAATATGAATTAGGGCATTCGTGTGTGGCATGATATGGTCATAGGTAAAAGAGCAGATGGAGATGGGGACATTAATGGGGGATATGATGATATAGGGGGTGATTGAGTGATCATATGAGGGAAATTGGGGGTACATTATGATAACCAAGAGTGAAATAGTGAAAACAGTGCTAGACACACCCCTGGTTTGGCCATCATTAACCATCGATAGTCACCATTGAGTTCACTATCAGTGCTTAACATCAATGGCATGTAACCATACCCCCTATAAGCCTATGGTTACAGGGGGTATGGTTACATGCCTGCTGTGGGGAATGGTACGCGGTTGGCAAATCAGGGAAGGAATTAACAGCCCGCCAGGGGCAAGGCTAAACTATGTCCCCTCTGCACCGAGATTAAAAGAAAACATCACTGACTCTCAGCCATCGTTGATGAACCTGGTCTCCGCCAAGCAAGATAATCGGATCAAGCAATCAGATCTCCTCATCGATGGAGAAACCATGGACAACTGGTAGCAAACTATCAATGATCAATGGCCATCCCTATTGGACATACCCCCTGCTTGACCTACCCCTCAGCACAGAATACCCCTCTCTTGCTTTCTCTCTATGGACACACAATAATGAAATTGCTGCACATACCAATGATCCCATCTTTAAAAGATAAATGCATGGATATAATGTAACCCTGATTAAGAAACGTATTCATCAAGAGGAATAAGTATGTTGAAACAGTAGTTTTCATGTTTTAGTAACAGACCAATCCAGCATTGCTGTAATGCAGGAGAGATCAGTGATAACTCCTGTGCATAGCACAGTTCACGGTCCCCATATACTAGTATGGGGAGAGATCAAACTTTGAAAATGTAGTTATTAAAATATGTGCAGTCCTAGGGCACGGACGCTAGCCAACATTCATGTTATATTTTTGTATATAATTTAAAATGTGTTGCGCATGTGCACAACTTGCGCCATAGTAACATAGTATTTGAGGTTGAATAGAGGCAAATTGCCCAACGTGTTCAACCTGCTTTAAGTTGTGATGATTCTACATACTTGCTAAATAATGATTGACTAGTTAGCTACTATAACTCATGTTACCCCCGGATTAACCACGTTGAAATTTTAAGTATTATAACCTTGGATAGCTTTTTCATTCAGAAATTTATCCATTCCTTTTTTAAATCCAATTACAGAGTCCGCCATTACCACCTTCCCTGGCAGGGAGTTCCACATCCTGATTGCCCTAACAGTGAAGAACCCTTTCCTCCGTTGCGTTCGGAACTTTCCTCCAGTCGCAGTGAGTGCCCACGTGTCCTAAACTGTGTTCTTTTAAATAAGATTTTACTTACCGATAAATCTATTTCTCGTAGTCCGTAGTGGATGCTGGGACTCCGTAAGGACCATGGGGAATAGCGGCTCCGCAGGAGACAGGGCACAAAATAAAAGCTTAAGGATCAGGTGGTGTGCACTGGCTCCTCCCCCTATGACCCTCCTCCAAGCCTCAGTTAGGATACTGTGCCCGGACGAGCGTACATAATAAGGAAGGATATTGAATCCCGGGTAAGACTCATACCAGCCACACCAATCACACCGTACAACTTGTGATCTGAACCCAGTTAACAGTATGATAAACGCAAAGGAGCCTCTGAAAAGATGGCTCACAACAATAATAACCCGAATCTTTGTAACAATAACTATATACAAGTATTGCAGACAATCCGCACTAGGGATGGGCGCCCAGCATCCACTACGGACTACGAGAAATAGATTTATCGGTAAGTAAAATCTTATTTTCTCTGACGTCCTAGTGGATGCTGGGACTCCGTAAGGACCATGGGGATTATACCAAAGCTCCCAAACGGGCGGGAGAGTGCGGATGACTCTGCAGCACCGAATGAGAGAACTCCAGGTCCTCCTCAGCCAGGGTATCAAATTTGTAGAATTTAGCAAACGTGTTTGCCCCTGACCAAGTAGCTGCTCGGCAAAGTTGTAAAGCCGAGACCCCTCGGGCAGCCGCCCAAGATGAGCCCACTTTCCTTGTGGAATGGGCTTTTACTGATTTTGGCTGTGGCAATCCTGCCACAGAATGTGCAAGCTGAATTGTACTACAAATCCAACGAGCAATCGTCTGCTTAGAAGCAGGAGCACCCAGCTTGTTGGGTGCATACAGGATAAACAGCGAGTCAGATTTTCTGACTCCAGCCGTCCTGGAAACATATATTTTCAAGGCCCTGACAACGTCAAGCAACTTAGAGTCCTCTAAGTCCCTGGTAGCCGCAGGTACCACAATAGGTTGGTTCATGTGAAATGCAGAAACCACCTTAGGTAGAAATTGAGGACGAGTCCTCAATTCCGCCCTGTCAGAATGAAAAATTAAGTAAGGGCTTTTATATGATAAAGCCGCCAATTCTGACACACGCCTGGCTGAAGCCAAGGCTAACAGCATCGACACCTTCCATGTGAGATATTTTAAGTCCACAGTGGAAAGTGGTTCAAACCAATGTGACTTTAGAAAACTCAACACCACATTGAGATCCCAAGGTGCCACTGGAGGCACAAAAGGAGGCTGTATGTGCAGCACCCCTTTTACAAATGTCTGAACTTCAGGTACTGAAGCCAGTTCTTTCTGGAAGAAAATCGACAGGGCCGAAATTTGAACCTTAATGGACCCTAATTTTAGGCCCATAGACAGTCCTGTTTGCAGGAAATGAAGGAAACGACCCAGTTGAAATTCCTCTGTAGGGGCCTTCTTGGCCTCACACCACGCAACATATTTACGCCAAATGCGGTGATAATGTTTTGCGGTTACGTCCTTCCTGGCTTTGACCAGAGTAGGGATGACTTCTTCTGGAATGCCTTTTTCCCTCAGGATCCGGCGTTCAACCGCCATGCCGTCAAACGCAGCCGCGGTAAGTCCTGGAACAGACAAGGCCCCTGCAGTAGCAGGTCCTTTCTTAGAGGTAGAGGCCACGGTTCGTCCGTGAGCATCTCTTGAAGTTCCGGGTACCAAGTCCGTCTTGGCCAATCCGGAACCACGAGTATAGTTCTTACTCCTCTCCTTCTTATGATTCTCAGTACTTTTGGTATGAGAGGCAGAGGAGGGAACACATACACCGACTGGTACACCCACGGCGTTACCAGAGCGTCCACTGCTATTGCCTGAGGGTCCCTTGACCTGGCGCAATATCTGTCCAGTTTTTTGTTTAGACGTGACGCCATCATGTCCACCTTTGGTTTTTCCCAACGGTTTACAATCAGGTGGAAGACTTCTGGGTGAAGTCCCCACTCTCCCGGGTGAAGGTCGTGTCTGCTGAGGAAGTCTGCTTCCCAGTTGTCCACTCCCGGAATGAATACTGCTGACAGTGCTATCACATGATTTTCCGCCCAGCGAAGAATCCTTGCAGCTTCTGCCATTGCCCTCCTGCTTCTCGTGCCGCCCTGTCTGTTTACGTGGGCGACTGACGTGATGTTGTCCGATTGGATCAACACCGCCTGACCCTGAAGCAGAGGTTTTGCTTGACTTAGGGCATTGTAAATGGCCCTTAGTTCCAGAATGTTTATATGAAGAGACGTTTCCAAGCTTGACCACAGGCCCTGGAAATTCCTTCCCTGTGTGACTGCTCCCCAGCCTCTCAGGCTGGCATCCGTGGTTACCAGGATCCAATCCTGAATGCCAAATCTGCGGCCCTCTAGTAGATGAGCACTCTGCAGCCACCACAGGAGAGACACCCTTGTCCTTGGCGACAGGGTTATCCGCTGATGCATCTGCAGATGCGATCCGGACCATTTGTCCAGTAGATCCCACTGAAATGTTCTTGCATGGAATCTTCCGAATGGAATCGCTTCGTAAGAAGCCACCATTTTCCCCAGGACCCTCGTGCACTGATGCACTGAGACCTGTCCTGGTTTAGGAGGTTCCTGACTAGCTCGGATAACTCCCTGGCCTTCTCCTCCGGGAGAAACACCTTCTTCTGGACTGTGTCCAGAATCATTCCTAGGAACAGTAGACGTGTCGTTGGAATCAGCTGCGATTTTGGAATATTTAGAATCCACCCGTGCTGACGTAACACTACCTGAGATAGTGCTACTCCGACTTCTAACTGTTCCCTGGATCTTGCCCTTATCAGGAGATCGTCCAAGTAAGGGATAATTAAAATGCCTTTTCTTCGTAGAAGAATCATCATTTCGGCCATTACCTTGGTAAAGACCCGAAGTGCCGTGGACAATCCAAACGGCAGCGTCTGAAACTGATAATGACAGTTTTGTACTACAAACCTGAGGTACCCTTGGTGAGAAGGGTATATCGGGACGTGGAGATAAGCATCTTTGATGTCCAGAGACACCATATAGTCCCCTTCTTCCAGGTTTGCTATCACTGCTCTGAGTGACTCCATCTTGAATTTGAACCTTTTTATGTAAGTGTTCAAGGATTTCAGATTTAAAATTGGTCTCACCGAGCCGTCCGGCTTCGGTACCACAAACAGCGTGGAATAATACCCCTTTCCTTGTTGCAGGAGGGGTACCTTGATTATCACCTGCTGGGAATACAGCTTGTGAATGGCTTCCAAAACTGCCTCCCTGTCGGAGGGAGACTTTGGTAAAGCAGACTTCAGGAAACGACGAGGGGGAAACGCCTCGAATTCCAGTTTGTACCCCTGCGATACTACCTGTAGAATCCAGGGATCCACTTGCGAGTGAGCCCACTGCGCGTTGAAATTCTTGAGACGGGCCCCCACCATATCTGAGTCTGCTTGTAAAGCCCCAGCGTCATGCTGAAGACTTGGCAGAAGCAGGGGAGGGCTTCTGCTCCTGTGAAGCGGCTGCATGGTGCAGTCTTTTTCCTCTTCCTCTGCCCCGGGGCAGAAAAGAATGGCCTTTTGCTCGCTTGTACTTATGGGAACGAAAGGACTGAGTTTGAAAAGACGGTGTCTTTTTCTGCTGATGTGGAGTGACCTGGGGTAAAAAGGTGGATTTTCCAGCCGTTGCCGTGGCCACCAGGTCCGATAGACCAGCCCCAAATAACTCCTCCCCTTTATACGGCAATACTTCCATGTGCCGTTTGGAATCCGCATCCCCTGACCACTGTCGCGTCCATAACGCTCTTCTGGCAGAGATGGACATAGCACTTACTCTTGATGCCAGGGTGCAAATATCCCTCTGTGCATCACGCATATATAGTAATGCATCCTTTAAATGTTCTATAGTTAACAAAATATTGTCCCTATCCAGGGTATCAATATTCTCGGTCAGGGAATCCGACCATGCGACTCCAGCACTGCACATCCAGGCTGAGGCGATTGCTGGTCGCAGTATAACACCAGTATGTGTGTATATACTTTTTAGGATATTTTCCAGCCTTCTATCAGCTGGTTCTTTGAGGGTAGCCGTATCAGGAGACGGTAACGCTACTTGTTTTGATAAACGTGTGAGCGCCTTATCTACCCTAGGGGGTGTTTCCCAACGCGCCCTAACCTCTGGCGGGAAAGGATATAATGCTAATAATTTTTTAGAAATTAGCTGTTTTTTATCGGGGGAAACCCACGCTTTTTCACACACCTCATTTATTTCCTCTGACTCAGGAAAAAATATTGGTAGTTTTTTCTCACCCCACATAATACCCTTCTTTGTGGTACTTGTAGTGTCAGAAAGGTTCAATGCCTCTTTCATTGCCGTGATCATGTAACGTGTGGCCCTACTGGACATTACGTTTGTCTCGTCACCGTCGACACTAGACTCAGTATCTGTGTCAGGGTCTGTGTCGACCCACTGAGGTAACGGGCGTTTTAGCGCCCCTGACGGTGTCTGAGACGCCTGGACAGGCACTAATTGATTTGCCGGCTGTCTCATGTCGTCAACAGTTTTTTGCAAATTGCTGACATTATCACTTAATTGTTTAAATACAATCATCCAGTCAGGTGTCGACTCCCTAGGGGGTGACATCACCAACACAGGCAACTGCTCCGCCTCCACATAATTTTCCTCCTCATACATGTCGACACACGCGTACCGACACACAGCACACACACCGGGAATGCTCTGATAGAGGACAGGACCCCACTTAGCCCTTTGGAGAGACAGAGGGAGAGTCTGCCAGCACACACCCAGCGCTATATATATATATACAGGGATAACCTTATATAAGTGTTACTCCCTTATAGCTGCTGTTAATATATTTATTTGCTGCCAAACGTGCCCCCCCTTCTCTTTTTTACCCTGATTCTGAAGCAGGACTGCAGGGGAGAGTCAGGGAGCCGTCCTTCCAGCGGAGCTGTGAGGGAAAATGGCGCTTGTGTGCTGAGGAGAAAGGCTCCGCCCCTTCACGACGTCCTTATCTCCCGCTTTTTTGTGTAAAATGGCAGGGGATTAAAATACATCCATATAGCCCAGGAGCTATATGTGATGTATTCTGTTTTGCCACCTAAGGTATTCTGTTATATTGCGTCTCAGGGCGCTCCCCCCCCAGCGCCCTGCACCCTCAGTGACCGGAGTGTGAAGTGTGCTGAGAGCAATGGCGCACAGCTGCGGTGCTGTGCGCTACCTTAGTCTGAAGACAGGATGTCTTCTGCCGCCGATTTCACCGGACCTCTTCGTCTCTTCTGGCTCTGTAAGGGGGACGGCGGCGCGGCTCCGGTGACCCATCCAGGCTGAACCTGTGATCGTCCCTCTGGAGCTAGTGTCCAGTAGCCTAAGAAACCCGATCCACTCTGCACTCAGGTGAGTCCGTTTCTTCTCCCCTTAGTCCCACGATGCAGTGAGCCTGTTGCCAGCAGGACTCACTGAAAATAAAAAAAACCTAACTAAACTTTTATTCTAAGCAGCTCAGGAGAGCCACCTAGATTGCACCCTTCTCGGCCGGGCACAAAAATCTAACTGGGGCTTGGAGGAGGGTCATAGGGGGAGGAGCCAGTGCACACCACCTGATCCTTAAGCTTTTATTTTGTGCCCTGTCTCCTGCGGAGCCGCTATTCCCCATGGTCCTTACGGAGTCCCAGCATCCACTAGGACGTCAGAGAAATAAATAATTCCTCTGATAACTCTTTGTGATGTCCCTTTACATATTTGAAGATATTAATAATATCTCCTCTTAGGCGCCTCTTTTCTAGTGTATACATATTCAGCCTAGTAAGTCTTTCCTTATAGTCCAGTCCTTCTAGGCCTTTAATCAATTTAGTAGCTCACCTTTGAACATTTTCGAGTTCACTGATGTCTTTTTTATACAATGGTGCCCAAAACTGAACACAATATTCCAGGTGCGGACGTACCAATGGCTTATACAGTGGCATGATTACATCCGAGTCCCTTGTCTCAATTCCCCTTTTTATGCACGCTAGCACCTTACTTGCCATCTTTACTGCGATTTGACATTGTGTACGGTTATTAAGCCTATTATCAATGAATACCCCCAAATCTTTTTCTAACTCTGTTTCCCCTAGGCGTTCCCCATTTAATATGTAGGATGCAAGTTTGTTTTTAGTCCCAAAATGCATAACCTTGCATTTGTCTGTATTGAACCTCATTTTCCATTTAGACGCCCAGAGTACAAGTTTAGATAGATCATTCTGCAAGGACTCCACATCCAATTCTGAATTAATTACCTTACACAGTTTAGTATCATCTGCAAAGATTGACACTGTGCTTTCCAGGCCTATTTCTAGGTCATTGATAAATATGTTGAACAGTAGTGGTCCGAGTACGGACCCTTGTGGTATCCCGCTGACTACTGGGGACCAGGTTGAGGACTTCCCGTTGACCACTACTCGCTGTACCCTGCTATCCAACCAGCTGCTTATAGATGTGCAAATAGTTTTTCCTAGGCCAATCTCCTTTAATTTGATCTCCTGTGACGAACTGTATCGAAGGCTTTTGCAAAATCTAGGAAGACCACATCCACTGCTTTTCCTTGATCAAGATTATTGCTCACTTCCTCGTAGAAGCTAATTAAGTTAGTCTGACATGACCTGTCCCTCACAAACCCATGCTGGTTCTTGCTAATAATCCTAGCGGACTTTAGATACTCCTGTATGACGTCCCTTAGAATTCTTTCCAATATTTTCCCCACTATAGATGCTAAACTAACTGGTCTGTAGTTTCCCATAAGATTTTTGGATCCCTTTTTAAATAATGGCACTACCTCAGCTATACGCCAATCCTTCGGTACCATGCCTGTTCTAATTGAACTATTGAAAATCAAGTATAAGGGTCGTGCTAGTTGTGAACTAAGCTCCATAAGAACCCTCGGGTGAAGTCCATCAGGACCAGGTGATTTATTAATCTTAATTTTGCTTAGTCTCTCCCGGACTACTTCTTCGCTTAAACAAGTATCTAACCATGAATCATTACTGTCACAATTGTTATGCTCTACTCCCACCATCAGTTCTTCACTGGTGAATACTGATGAAAAAAATTTGTTCAGTATTTCTGCTTTTATTTCGTCATCATTTATCAATTCTCCTAATTCATCTTTTAATGGACCTATAGTCTCCTTTTTTAACCTTTTTACCGTTTATGTATTTAAAAAACTTTTTAGGATTGGTTTTACTCTCTATAGCGATTTGCTTTTCATTTTCCATTTTAGCTGCTCTTATTGCTTTTTTGCATTTCTTATTACTCTCCTTGTAATACTTGAAAGACTCCTCCTTTCCATTAGATTTAAATGCTTTGGAAGACCGCTTTTTTTAATCCATTTCTGCCTTTTCTTGTTAAGCCACATCGGTTTGAGTTTAATACTCTTGCGTTTACTGCCCATGGGAATAAAGTTATGAATATTGCTATCCAGCAACCCTTTTAAAACATCCCACATTTCCGAAGTGTTCTTGTTATTAAACTGAACCTCCCACTCTATGTCATTAAGTGCACATCTAAGCATACTGAAATTAGCCTTCCTAAAGTTAAAAGTTTTGGTGGAACCCCTGTAGCTATGTTTCCTGAAACTGATGTCGAATGTGATCATATAGTGATCACTGTTACCCAAAGTCTCCCCAACTTTAGTGTTTGATATAATGTCCACATTATTAGTAATTACTAGATCCAGGGTAGTTTTACCCCTAGTTGGGTCCTCGACTAATTGAGACAAGTAGTGATCCCTAAACATATTTAAGAACCTGCTGCCCCTCGCTTTAGCACATGAATCGTTACTCCAGTTTATATCCGGGTAATTAAAAATAAGAATTTACTTACCGATAATTCTATTTCTCGGAGTCCGTAGTGGATGCTGGGGTTCCTGAAAGGACCATGGGGAATAGCGGCTCCGCAGGAGACAGGGCACAAAAGTAAAGCTTTTACAGGTCAGGTGGTGTGTACTGGCTCCTCCCCCTATGACCCTCCTCCAGACTCCAGTTAGGTACTGTGCCCGGACGAGCGTACACAATAAGGGAGGATTTTGAATCCCGGGTAAGACTCATACCAGCCACACCAATCACACCGTACAACTTGTGATCTAAACCCAGTTAACAGTATGATAACAGAGGAGCCTCTGAAAGATGGCTTCCTAAACAATAACCCGAATTAGGTAACAATAACTATGTACAAGTATTGCAGATAATCCGCACTTGGGATGGGCGCCCAGCATCCACTACGGACTCCGAGAAATAGAATTATCGGTAAGTAAATTCTTATTTTCTCTATCGTCCTAAGTGGATGCTGGGGTTCCTGAAAGGACCATGGGGATTATACCAAAGCTCCCAAACGGGCGGGAGAGTGCGGATGACTCTGCAGCACCGAATGAGAGAACTCCAGGTCCTCCTTTGCCAGGGTATCAAATTTGCAAAAATTTACAAACGTGTTCTCCCCTGACCACGTAGCTGCTCGGCAGAGTTGTAATGCCGAGACCCCTCGGGCAGCCGCCCAAGATGAGCCCACCTTCCTTGCGGAATGGGCCTTAACAGATTTAGGCTGTGGCAGGCCTGCCACAGAATGTACAAGTTGAATTTTGTTACAAATCCAACGAGCAATCGACTGCTTAGAAGCAGGTGCACCCAACTTGTTGGGTGCATACAGTATAAACAGCGAGTCAGATTTTCTGACTCCAGCCGTCCTTTAAATGTATATTTTTAAGGCTCTGACAACGTCCAACAACTTGGAGTCCTTCAAGTCGTCTGTAGCCGCAGGCACTACAATAGGCTGGTTCAGGTGAAACGCTGATACCACCTTAGGGAGAAAATGCGGACGCGTCCGCAGCTCTGCCCTATGTCGAATGGAAAATTAAATAAGTGCTTTTATAAAACAAAGCCGCCAGTTCAGATACTCTCCCGGCCGAAGCCAGGGCCAGTAACATAGTCACTTTCCATGTGAGATATTTCAAATCCACATTCTTTAGTGGTTCAAACCAATTGGATTTGAGGAAATCTAAAACTACGTTTAGATCCCACGGTGCCACCTTAGGCACCACAGGAGGCTGTATATGCAGTACTCCTTTGATAAAAATCTGGACCTCAGGGACCGAGGCCAATTCTTTTTGGAAGAATATTGATAGGGCCGAAATTTGAACCTTAATAGATCCCAATTTGAGACCCAAAGACAATCCTGATTGCAGGAAATGTAGGAAAACGACCCAGTTGAAATTCCTCCATCGGAGCACTCCGCTGCTCGCACCACGCAACATATTTTCGCCCAATACGGCGATAAAGCTTCGCGGTGACTTCCTACCTTGCCTTTATCAAGGTAGGAATGACTTCTTCTGGAATGCCTTTTCCTTTTAGGATCTGGCATTCAAACGCCATGCCGTCAAACGCAGCCGCGGTAAGTCTTGAAAAAGACAAGGACCCTGCTGAAGCAGGTCCCTTCTCAGAAGTAGAGGCCACGGATCGTCCGTGACCATCTCTTGAAGTTCCGGGTACCAAGTCCTTCTTGGCCAATCCGGAGCCACTAGTCTTACTCCTCTTTGCCGTATAATCCTCAATACCTTTGGTATGAGAGGCAGAGGAGGAAACACATATACCGACTGGTACACCCAAGGTGTTACCAGCGCGTCCACAGCTATTGCCTGCGGATCTCTTGACCTGGCGCAATACCTGTCCAGTGTTTTGTTGAGGCGAGACGCCATCATGTCCACCATTGGTTTTACCCAACGGTTTAATAGCATGTGGAAAACTTCTGGATGAAGTCCCCACTCTCCCGGGTGAAGGTCGTGTCTGCTGAGGAAGTCTGCTTCCCAGTTGTCCACGCCCGGGATGAATACTGCTGACAGTGCTATCACGTGATTCTCCGCCCAGCGAAGGATCCTGGCAGCTTCTGCCATTGCCCTCCTGCTTCTTGTGCCGCCCTGTCTGTTTACATGGGCGACTGCCGTGATGTTGTCCGACTGGATCAACACCGGTCTTCCTTGAAGCAGAGGTTCCGCCTGGCTTAGAGCATTGTAGATTGCTCTTAGTTCCAGAATGCTTATGTGAAGAGACTTTTTCAGGCTCGACCACACTCCCTGGAAATTTTTTCCCTGTGTGACTGCTCCCCAGCCTCTCAGGCTGGCATCCGTGGTCACCAGGATCCAATCCTGCATGCCGAATCTGCGGCCCTCCAATAGATGAGCCTCCTGCAACCACCACAGAAGGGATACCCTTGTCCTCGGCGACAGGGTTATCCGCAGGTGCATCTGAAGATGCGACCCTGACCATTTGTCCAGCAGCTCCCTTTGCATGGAATCTGCCGAAAGGGATTGCTTCGTAAGAAGCTACCATTTTTTCCCAGGACTCTTGTGCATTGATGTACAGACACCTTTCCTGGTTTTAGGAGGTTCCTGACCAGGTCAGATAACTCCTTGGCTTTTTCTTCGGGAAGAAAAACCTTTTTCTGAACTGTGTCCAGAATCATCCCCAGGAACAGCAGACGAGTTGTCGGCATTAACTGGGATTTTGGAATATTCAGAATCCACCCGTGCTGTTTTAGCACTTCTTGAGACAGTGCTAATCCCATCTCTAGCTGTTCTCTGGACCTTGCCCTTATTAGGAGATCGTCCAAGTATGGGATAATTAATATGCCTTTTCTTCGAAGAAGAATCATCATCTCGGCCATTACCTTTGTAAAGACCCGAGGTGCCGTGGACAAACCAAACGGCAGCGTCTGAAACTGATAGTGACAGTTTTGTACAACGAACCTGAGGTACCCCTGGTGTGAGGGGTAATTGGAACGTGGAGATACGCATCCTTGATGTCCAAGGATACCATAAAGTCCCCTTCTTCCAGGTTCGCTATCACTGCTCTGAGTGACTCCATCTTGAACTTGAACTTCTTTATGTACAGGTTCAAGGACTTCAGATTTAGAATAGGCCTTACCGAGCCATCCGGCTTCGGTACCACAAAAAGAGTGGAATAATACCCCTTCCCTTGTTGTAGAAGAGGTACCTTGACTATCACCTGCTGAGAATACAGCTTGTGAATGGCTTCCAAAACCGTCTCCCTTTCTGAGGGGGACGTTGGTAAAGCAGACTTCAGGAAACGGCGAGGTGGCTCTGTCTCTAATTTCAACCTGTACCCCTGAGATATTATCTGCAGGATCCAGGGATTTACCTGCGAGTGAGCCCACTGCGCGCTGTAATCTTTGAGACGACCGCCTACCGCCCCCGAGTCCGCTTGCGAAGCCCCAGCGTCATGCTGAGGCTTTTGTAGAAGCCGGGGAGGGCTTCTGTTCCTGGGAAGGAGCTGCCTGTTGCTGTCTCTTCCCTCGTCCTCTGCCTCGTGGCAGATATGAATAGCCCTTTGCTCTCTTATTTTTAAAGGAACGAAAGGGCTGCGGTTGAAAGGTCGGTGCCTTTTTCTGTTGGAGAGTGACTTGAGGTAGAAAGGTGGATTTCCCGGCCGTAGCCGTGGCCACCAAATCCGATAGACCGACCCCAAATAACTCCTCTACGCATCGCCTGTCCACTGTCGTGTCCATAAAGCTCTTCTGGCCGAAATGGACATAGCACTTACCCGTGATGCCAGTGTGCAGATATCTCTCTGTGCATCACGCATATAAAGAAATGCATTCTTTATTTGTTCTAACGACAGTAAAATATTGTCCCTGTCCAGGGTATCAATATTTTCGATCAGGGACTCTGACCAAACTACCCCAGCACTGCACATCCAGGCAGTCGCAATAGTTGGTCGTAGTATAACACCTGCATGTGTGTATATACCTTTTTGGATATTTTCCATCCTCCTATCTGATGGATCTTTAAGTGCGGCCGTCTCAGGAGAGGGTAACGCCACTTGTTTTGATAAGCGTGTTAGCGCTTTGTCCACCCTAGGAGGTGTTTCCCAGCGCTCCCTAACCTCTGGCGGGAAAGGGTATAAAGCCAATAACTTCTTTGAAATTAGCAGTTTTTTATCGGGGCACCCCACGCTTCATCACACACGTCATTTAATTCTTCTGATTCGGTAAAAACTACTGGTAGTTTTTTCACACCCCACATAATACCCTGTTTAGTGGTACCTGTAGTATCAGCTAAATGTAACATCTCCTTTATTGCCAAAATCATATAACGTGTGGCCCTACTGGAAAATACGGTTGATTCGTCACCTTCACCACCGGAATCAGTGCCTGTGTCTGGGTCTGTGTCGACCGACTGAGGCAAGGGGCGTTTTACAGCCCCTGACGGTGTTTGAGGCGCCTGGACAGGCACTAATTGAGTGTCCGGCCGCCTCATGTCGGCAAACGACTGCTTAAGCGAGTTGACGCTATCCCGTAATTCCACAAATAAAGGCATCCATTCTGGTGTCGACCCCCTAGGAGGTGACATCCTCATATTTGGCAATTGCTCCGCCTCCACACCAATAACGTCCTCATACATGTCGACACACACGTACCGACACACAGCAGACACACAGGGAATGCTCTATACGAAGACAGGACCCACTAGCCCTTTGGGGAGACAGAGGGAGAGTCTGCCAGCACACACCAAAAAGCGCTATATATGACAGGGATAGCCTTATGATTAAGTGCTCCCTTATAGCTGCTTTTATATTAATATATATATATAGCCATTTATTTTGCCCCCCCTCTCTGTTATACCCTGTTTCTGTAGTGCAGTGCAGGGGAGAGACCTGGGAGCCTTCCTGACCAGCGGAGCTGTGACAGAAAATGGCGCCGTGTGCTGAGGAGATAGGCCCCGCCCCTTTTCCGGCGGGCTCGTCTCCCGCTATTTAGTACATTTAGGCAGGGGTAAATATCTCCATATAGCCTCTGGGGCTATATGTGAGGTATTTTTAGCCTTTTTAAAGGTTTTCATTTGCCTCCCAGGGCGCTCCCCCCCCAGCGCCCTGCACCCTCAGTGACTGCCGTGTGAAGTGTGCTGAGAGGAAAATGGCGCACAGCTGCAGTGCTGTGCGCTACCTTAAGAAGACTGCAGGAGTCTTCAGCCGCCGATTCTGGACCTCTTCTTGCTTCAGCATCTGTGAGGGGGCCGGCGGCGTGGCTCCGGTGACCATCCAGGCTGTACCTGTGATCGTCCCTCTGGAGCTTCATGTCCAGTAGCCAAGAAGCCAATCCATCCTGCACGCAGGTGAGTTCACTTCTTCTCCCCTCTGTCCCTCGTTGCAGTGATCCTGTTGCCAGCAGGAATCACTGTAAAATAAAAAACCTAAGCTAAACTCTCTAAGCAGCTCTTTATGAGAGCCACCTAGAATTGCACCCTTCTCGGCCGGGCACAAAAATCTAACTGGAGTCTGGAGGAGGGTCATAGGGGGAGGAGCCAGTACACACCACCTGACCTGTAAAAGCTTTACTTTTGTGCCCTGTCTCCTGCGGAGCCGCTATTCCCCATGGTCCTTTCAGGAACCCCAGCATCCACTTAGGACGATAGAGAAATCCCCAATGACAAGGATGTCCCCTAATCCCACAGCCGTTTTGATTTGCTGCAATAGTTGTTCTTCCTCATATATGCTAATATCCGGCTGTTTGTAGCACGTGCCTATGATTAGTTTTTTTGCATCAATTCCCCCACTTGAGATTTCTACCCCTAGTGTCTCCACATTATCGCCAGTCTCCCTCATAGATAACCTCCTTTAGGTATGGTTTAAGTGATGGATTAACATAAAGACATACACCTCCTCTTATGTTAGCCCTGTCCCTCCTAAAAAGAGAATACCCCTCCAAGTTAGCAACCCAGTCGTGAGAGTCATCCCACCATTGTGAACTTCACATATCAGACGCTTCCAGCAACTTCTGCAGTTTGTTTTGTAGACTTTACCTTCTGCTCCTACACAAAGTAGATGCAGGCACAACCGGCTCTTGGCAGTATAGGAAAATGCTAGGGTCATCTGAAAAGCCTGGGGGCAGACTGGACATCAAAGGTCTAGTTAGCAATTTCAGGCTGTGGTACATACTTGCCAACCCTCCCGGAAGCTGTGGGAGACTACCAATTTTTAGTGTAGTCCCCCACAGCCCTGGAAGGGTGTGTGACTCTCCCGCAAGCGCCTGCATCCTGCCCGCTTCATATTAAAGCAGACAGGACAAAGAAAAAATTATTTTAAAAAATAATCTGCAGTGGAAAGGGGGTGGATAAAAATGCAAATCACATCTTTTAGCCCCACCCCTACCTACGGACCTGCGAATCACAGGCATTTCTCTGGCTTGGGGGCGGGACCTAATAATATGACAGTCCAGTCCCACCCCCAAAGTGATCTGCTGCCTCTACTCTCCGGCAAGTATGCTCTGGTGGTGGCTGTTTATCGTAGCAGTGTGTGCAACGTCATGACATCAAGCAGCACCCCTGAGACAGGCAAAGCAGGGGAGCCAACACTGGTGTATTTATAATGAGTGCAGTGCACATGGGCCCCTGAGTCCAGGGGGGGCCCACACTGCACCCATTTTTTAATACTTACCCTCCCGAGTCCCATGCAGATGGCATCAGCGTTGCAGAAATCTCGCTGAAAATGGCTGCCATGCCATTTACCTGGAGGTCTGCGCATGCGCATTAGGGTCTGAGCATGGGTCTGAGAGGAGTGCTCAGACTCTCTACAGCGCTGCGCCGATGCCCGGCAGAGAGGAGGGGGCCCAGGTGGTGGACACGGCAAACGGGCCTCCTCCTCTCTTAAAACGCACCTGGGAGCCACGGCTGCGGGTGGGCAGAGGACATCAAAGAAGGTAAGTATGGTGGCTAGAGAGACACTTTTGTGGCCTGTGGCCGGGATTCACTCATGTTGATTGAGATATTATATAAGTGTGGCTATTTTAACAATGTTCTGGAGCTGGGGAGACACTTGTGTAGGCTGGAGAGACACAAGGAGGGATGAGGCTGTGTGACATGGAAGACACAAGGGGGGATGAGGCTGTGTAGGCTGGAGAGACACAAGGAGGGATGAGGCTGTGTGGCATGGCAGACACAAGGGGGGATGAGGCTGTGTAGGCTGGAGAGACAAGAAGGGATGAGGCTGTGTGGCATGGCAGACACAAGGGGGGATGAGGCTGTGTAGGCTGGAGAGACACAACGAGGGATGAGGCTGCGTGGCATGGCAGACACAAGGGGGGATGAGGCTGTGTGGCATGGGAGACACAAGGGGGGATGAGGCTGTGTAGGCTGGAGAGACACAAGGAGGGATGAGGCTGCGTGGCATGGCAGACACAAGGGGGGATGAGGCTGTGTAGGCTGGAGAGACACAAGGAGGGATGAGGCTGTGTGGCATGGCAGACACAAGGGGGGATGAGGCTGTGTAGGCTGGAGAGACACAAGGAGGGATGAGGCTGTGTGGCATGGCAGACACAAGGGGGATGAGGCTGTGTAGGCTAGAGAGACACAAGGAGGGATGAGGCTGCGTGGCATGGCAGACACAAGGGGGGATGAGGCTGTGTAGGCTGGAGAGACACAAGGAGGGATGAGGCTGCGTGGCATGGCAGACACAAGGGGGGATGAGGCTATGTGGGCTCGAGAGACACAAGGAGGGATGAGGCTGCGTGGCATGGCAGACACAAGGGGGGATGAGGCTGTGTAGGCTGGAGAGACACAAGGAGGGATGAGGCTGCGTGGCATGGCAGACACAAGGGGGGATGAGGCTATGTGGGCTCGAGAGACACAAGGAGGGATGAGGCTGTGTGGACTGCAGAGACACAAGGGGGGGAGGGGGAGGCTGTGTGGAATGGGGTAAGGGGAGCACAGCACCACAAGGCCACGACCTTCCGTGAGACCATGACCCTTTTTCATGTGCCTGTGCGGAGGAAGGGCACCAGACAAAATCTTGCTTAGGGAACCAAATTGGTCAGGGCTGGCTCTGCATGCAGGTTGTACGCTTGCAATAACTTCTGCATTGGTTATTCCTGTATTTAGATTTCCGATGCAATTTTACATAAGGATTTGATCCGTGCAAATTTCTGCTTTCGCTAGTTCATAGACCTATGGGGGTCATTCCGAGTTGATCGCATGTAGTGACTTTTTGCTGCCCATGCGATCAACTAGATGCCGCCTATGGGGGAGTGTATTTCCTCATAGCAGGGCTGCGAACGCTTGTGCAGCCCTGCTATGCAAAAAAAGTTTCCTGTAAAAGAAGACCAGGGTATGAGTTATTACCCTGTGCGATCGATCCAGCGATGCAGGTCCCGGAATTGACGTCAGACATCCGCCCTCCAAACGCCTGGACACGCCTGCGTTGGACTCACCACTCCCCGAAAACGGTGAGTTGCCGCCCGGATCTGCCTTCCTCCTGTCAATCTTCTTGCGGTCGCCGCTGCGACCGCATTATTAGTTTGTGGCGTTGCTGCCCGTCGCCGAGCAATGACGCGCTTGTGCAATGCAGACACTGCGCATGCGCAGTTCAAACCTGATCGCACGGCTGTGAGGAAGTGCTGCGTGCGATCAGGTCGGAATGGCCCCCTATTTAACTATACATCAGGTGCATTTTAAGATTGCTAGCCATAACGCTGTAATGAAAGATGCTGTTACCCTGTAGGCAGAAAGCCCCACTACTAATTTTTTTTATATTTATTTTTCCCTCCCTCCTTTGTCTGTAAAATATCAGCGCACCCAAATGAGATAAGACGATAAGTGAGTAATTGCACGGTGTAGAGAAAGGCAGATAAGCGCAAAGGGCAGAGATAGGAGACCGCAGGAGGCGGCTCACCCGGATCCATATCATATAGAAGCCAAGTTAATACTAGTCTCAGCACCCAACAACTACTATGATGACGTCACCGCGTCCTGTCCTGGCCACGCCCTCCGAAAGTCCTCCGGCCAATCACATCCTCCCAGCTCGGTCTGACTGAGAGTCACAGGCGGCTGCGCTCGCTACCCGGCCTCCCCTGATTGGCTATATTAGTGACGGGACTCTCGGGGTGACCAATGGACGGCGGACACGGCGGAAGGTGACTGTGTAGCTCTGAGTCGGTGAGGCGGAGAGAATCACACAGCGCACACCGAGCCGCGGAGGGACGTCAACATGGACGGGACTCTGCTAGGTAAGCCCGGGGTCCGCTCCAGCCTCCTGTGCAATGTCTGTGTGATATCATCTATAGCTATGTACCACTACACGCAGGCTGCTCATATACTAAGGGCTGCCCCTATTGCTATAGTTATATTATACATACACTTACTGCAGGATGCTCCTACACACAGGGGGTTGCCATGTCGCTATGGCTGCATTATATGCAGACCATGTGTCCCTTTATATACCCATGGTCTATGTGTAATATATATCTGTCTATATACAGTTAATGCAGGTTGCTCATACACACAGGGTGCTTCCATATTGCTATAGTTACATTATATGCAGCCCATGTGTCCCATTATACATCCATTATCTATATATCCACGAATCTGGTACTGCAGGGTGCTCATACACACAGACAGTTGTTGTATATACATTGTATTGTGTATATGCTACATTGTTGCAGAGCAGGTCACTTGCTGCAGTACAGGATACAGTGTCCTGTACATAACCCTGTTACCCAGTCTTCCTCATGTGGTACCCCCATAGGTTCCATCCAGCATTACCCCCTGTGGATGCTACGGGCAGCCCCAATGATCCCTGTCACAGTGATGGCTTGTCTGTTTACATTGCTATATTATACATATATTTGTGTTTTATTTGGAGCCCCTATGTCAGAATGATTCCTAGGTCCCTATGGTGTACTGGTAAGCCTGCTGTGCCTCCTAATGACCCCTCTGTTCTTCCAAGACCTATACATTAGAACCATGGTCTATCTCGTGAGGTTACATTGTTTTATTTTGTTACTGTTGAGTGGTTTCTCGTAAGCATAAGAGACCACTGGACTAATGGGTTCTGTTGCATAACATAACCCTTTCACTTGGCTTATTAATAATCTTAAGTAGTAAGAATTGATCTTATGGCTATCTCTGTGTTTCTCTAAACATCACAGATAGCCGTCTGAACGCTGCGTCTAGTAGCATAGCTCTTCATTGACTACCTCCAGCTAAGCTACTTCATTAGAGTCCATAGGCTCTCTTCATGTGGCTGAAAGAACGTCTACCACTGGTGCACGTGGGATACCTTGTATAGTCCTACACCTGTTACTGTTTCCTCCTGGGTGTGCCAGGTGTTCCACTTCTAAGTGATAAGATGTGGAGTTATGCACCATTGCAGACTTGTGCTTCAGTGTCTCGGTGATGCCTTCTATGTATGTATGTATGTGTGTATCTACCTCGCGCCTCTAAATGTTGCTGTTAATATTGTTTTCGGTGTGTAATTCCTTTATTTGTGTTTTGTCTCCTTGCAGGTGCAGTGATCTGCTCACTGTTTCTCGCAGTGAATTGTGTGTATACTGCCAGTGATGATGTAGTCACGTTAACCCCCTCTAATTTCAACAAAGAAGTTATCCAGAGTGACAGTTTATGGCTGGTGGAGTTCTATGCTCCGTGGTGAGTGTTCTATAGGCTCCTGTTTCTGTGGCATTCTCTTCCTCTTGTATATGTTACAATCCTTATAATGCCCTGTATGCAGAGCCGGCCCTAACCAATATGATGCCCTAGGCAAGATTTTAGATGGTGCCCCCTAGCACCACCGCTGGTTCCGCCTCTGACCTTGCACCTCTTTCCCAGCACCACCACCCCTCATCCATAACAGCCCTTATTTTGGTGTTTGTACCCCCTATATTTTAAATAGGAACAGTTCGCACATTTGGCGCACAGCCCAAAAAGGGGTGTGTTTTTGCTGGCAAGGGGCATGGCCACACAATAGTAACCCCAATTCCGCCACACAGTACTGCAACTTTATTCACATTTGATCATGCGATAGTGTCCATAATTCATATTACATCCCACAGTAGTATCACTTTACCTTATAAACGTTACATTAGAGCCCCTTATTCACATTACATCACACTGAATTGCTCCTTATTCACATTACACCACACCCTATTGCTCCTTATTCACATTAGAGGACACAGTAGTGCCCTTTCTATACGCAATGCCACATAGTAGAGCAGCTTATACACATAAGGCCCCTTACACATATGAGACACATTATTAATGTCCTTATAAACATAATGTGCCTTACACATTATGACAACCTTTATTAATGCCCTTTTACACATAATGTCCCTTACACATATGCTGCACATTAATAGTGCCATGACACACAGTGCCCCCTGCACATTTGCTGCACATTATTAGTCCCCTATACACATAATGACACACATACAGTATTACCCTGTTACACATATGCCGCACATTATTAATTCCCTTATACACATAATGACACAGTATCCCTTACACATATGTTGCACATTATTAATGCATTTTTACATGACACACATAATGCTCCTTACACATATTCTGAACACTACTGCACAACCAACCCACTCACATGCACACAGCACTCACACTGCCACGAACACTGTGACCTCTGCCTCTGCTTGGATACAGATGTGTCCTCCTAAATCTTGCCTCAATGCTGACGTCTGGCACATTATTTTAATGAAAATGCATCTTATTTGCATTGCTATGTGGCTAGGATGCACAAGCAGCTTCTGCTGAATAAAATATGTGGCATGCCTATATACTGTATGCCACTGTGGCTGTATCTGCATATGAAATGCTACACACAGAATATAGGCATGCCGCATATCATTTTAATCAGGAGAAGCTGCTGATGCCCCTAGGCATATCAAATGCCCTAGGCAATTGCCTAGTTTGCCTATACCTATGGCCGGCTCTGCCTGTATGTACTCCTGTACAGTGTTGTGGAAGACATTGAGAACATGTTACATAACAGACAGTGGGTAATTGAGGATAGTGGAGTTCTAGATCAGTGTCTGGGAAAGTACTGTGGTTTTCCAGTCAGTAGATGTATTGGTTGACGCGTCTGATTTTTGTAGGACAATCTGAACCCTGAATAAAAGTCTTCTGTCTCTCATATCCCTTTTCGGAAAAGCGCCAAACCCTATTACTTTTCATGGACAAACGACTAGCTTAAGAAGGAATTAATCATCCCATGAAGTCTGATGGAAACAGAAAATAAGTGAACATTGAGTTTTGTGGTTTCAAATATTATTGAGACTGGGGCATTATCTACCAGCTAAACTGTACATTAATAACTATAATCAGTTTTCTAAGTCGTGGCTCTCTTGTGTGACTGAATATGATGTTCCTTTTTAAAGGTGTGGGCACTGTAAGGCACTGACCCCTGAATGGAAGAAAGCTGCCACTGCCTTGACGGTAAATATAAGTCTCCAACCACAGAGGGTCTTCTCATATATATTTTTTTTTTTCCTACGTAAAATTGCGAAAATGCAATATTCTCCATACTACAATGTATCTCATTTGCAGGAACGTTGTTTTTTTTTTTACTTTTTTCATTAATAGTTTTAGTTCCTTAATTTATATCCTTTAGTTGTATCTTCCAGTGCTGCCTCATATGATGAAAAGATATAGCGCATATCAACGTGGAGGTGATTCTTGGCCCACAGGGTTAATGAGCCTGTTTTTAAAAAGTATAGCAGAGCAAATTCTGATAGTAATGTTGGCAGCCGGTGGTCCTAGTGGCCGTATGTTGCTTCAGCAGAAAAATCTAGATTTCGATTTAACAAGCACCTGATAAAACTGAATTATGGTCTTGTCATGAAAGTATAAAATACTTCTTGACACAAAGGGTTTAAGAGCCTGTCAAAACACTTCAGACTTATCCAGCTGATTCATTTGTGATGTCTCTAGTTTTTAGCATAGCCCTTGGTTGTTCTGTACTGCAGTTCACAAAGGTGTAATATATAAGAAAATCAATATTGCTTGTTGGCAATATTAGCTCTGTTATGTGTTTAAACGTATGGGTGTTGGATGTGGTTGACGCAAATGTTTTATGTTGGTGACAGGGAATTGTGAAGTTGGGAGCTGTTGACTGTGATCAGCACAAGTCTTTGGGTTCTCAGTATTCTGTGCGAGGCTACCCCACTATCAAAGTGTTTGGTGCTAATAAGAACAAGCCAGAAGAATATTCGGGTAAGTGAGGTTTTTCTTTTTTTGTTGGTGATACCAGTGGGTGTGGGTATATTATGTTGACATTCAGAATACTGACGGCATATCAACATTCACAATGTCCACCGTAAACCTAACTGAGCTTAACCCGAATTACAGGATAACTCTAATTGTGGCCTCAACCGAACCATAAAATTCTGTATCGACATGCAATGTTGGAATTATGACTACTTACAGATGGCGCATCGGTCTTTTCACCTGACCGAGGCGCAGGCGTGACTAGGCGATCCGTCCGCCTAGTCACGCCTGGAGTGCACAGAGACGCTCCCATTCAGAGCGTCTCTGTCCAGGCGCGTGGACGGAGACTCGCTCCATTCATGTGAATGGGGCACGTCTCCGTCTGGGTGTACGTGCCCGTCCAGACGGAGACGCTCACAGTGACTAGGTGCGCCCCTGGCAGGCGCGCCTAGTCGCATAAAGAGCCTGAATAACGAAAGCTCCATCTGTACTCTGCCAAGTACATTTCCAACTGAAATACAAAGCATTATGTCTACTTTATTCAGTTTCTACAAAAATAAAACCTAAATAGTTAGTACCATGTCATCAATCTAATGATATTTGTGGTAATTGTGGTCTTGTTTAAAAATATTGATAAAATCTATTTTCTTTTTACGTTATCTCAGGCAAAGTATTACTGGGTTCATTGTGTTGCTTGATGGTCATGTCTCTTCATAACGCTACAGCTGATTAATGATAATGTGTACTCAAGGCAATTAACCCGCACGAGAGTGGATATCACTCAAATAATTGAGAGGTCCTATAGCCAAAAAGTTCAAATGTGTTTTTCTATATTATTTTTTCTTATATGGACGTGCTACTGCTATAACTCTTACATTTAATGCAAAATTTGAAAAATTAAAAAGTTATTTGTGGCAGTGCACTTGGGAACCTAATAATTCACTAATAAATATAAATACTGTATTAAAAAATTAATAAAATATATATATATATATATATAATTTTTTCTTTTTTTTTTATTGAAAGCAAAATGTTTTAAATTAAGTTTGTAAGTAATGAGAAATAAATTGATACCCCTTTTAGACATACAGCAAAAATCTGGGTTTTTGCCTGTGAACGTGCGTCAACCTGGGTTTTTGCTTTGTGTGAACAGAAATGACCCAGGCTGAAGACCCGTGTTCACAACCCTCCTTTCTGCCAGGATTTTTCCAGGGTAAAACCCAAGTCTGCTCTAGTGTGAACGCATCCAACCTGGGTTTTTAGACCCGTGTTAGAAGAAAAGGGTCTGATTGGCTGTTCGGTTAATGGCTATAACATAACCCAGCCACGTTTAGACGATACACATGAGACTATGCAAATGCTGTATACTTACAGGAAGTTCGCACATGAGAAGGGCAGATCTGAAACTGAGGAATGGTAATACTGGCTGATAGCTGAGTGAGCGGGAGCACCTTAGTAAGAAAAAATAGAATTACCTAGTAAGTAGCATAGCTTCAAAGAAAAATTTAATTAGGATATAAAACTACAGATTTGGCATTTAACAAATATCAAAGGCTAAATAATATACATGAAACGGTCTCCTTTAAATACACACCAAATTCCAGAGCAGACATTGGTTCAGTGTGAATGCATCTGATCCGGGAATTTCCTGGGTTTTTAGGTGTAGTGTGAATGGGGTTCTCAGACTGAGACCCGGGAAGTTCCCGGGTTGATAGACTAGGTTGTACCCGTATATTTCCCGGGTCTTATGTCTGAAAGGAGTATAGGTGATTAAAATAATGCTATGCTGTTGATATATGCAGTAGCGGCTCTTGCCACGGGCAAGCAGGACTTTTGCCCGGGGCGCCGCCTTCCGGATGGCGCAGAGCGCCATCCGGAGGGCGCCGCACCAGGGCAAGATCCGCTGCTGCTGTGTGCCCCCCGCTGCCCACCTGCTGCTGCTGTGAAGGGAAACTAGACGCGTACGCGTCTAGTTTCCCTTCGTGGAGAGGTCCTTTACTGTTCGGTGCACGATGACGTCATCGCGCACCGCACATCATTTCAGTGTGTACAGGGGACGTAAATGACCACGCCCCCTGTACAAAGCCACGCCCCCTATCGCCGCCCGGGGCGCTCAGAGCGCCAGAACCGGCCCTGAATATATGTATGATATACAGTATATGATTCTCATTGTAACTACTGTGTCATAGAAAGGTTGTTCTATGTTCATATAAACTATATCGGTGGTTCCTAAAAAAAAAAAAATTTTGAATCACTGCGCCCTAGAGGATCAGAATTTTATTACGCAGCACCCCTAGGCCAAAAGTTTCTAATCGAAAAATTTAGAAAAAAATATTCAATTAAGGAAATTGTGTTTATATGTCATCCTTAGGGTCAGTTATGTGGTGAGGGACAAGATTCTCTTCGGTTTGTCCACATATTTTATGATTGGCAGCCACAAGCACTGGTTGTGTCTACTACGGTGACCATAAATTTGAATTGGTCCTGGACCACCAACACAGGGCACCACTGCAAGTGTCCCGAGGCACATCTGGGTGACACAGCACACCGTTTGGGAACCACTGATCTATATCATAGGAGAACTTAAGTGATCTGTGTTACTGCTGATCCTCCTCGATCAACCAGCAGTTCCTACACTGTACAATGTATCCTGATTCAACCAGTTGTCTTATAATGTTATCAATGAGATCCCACCCTGTGCCAAGGTTCTTTTAAATTATAGGTTGACTGGTAATTTAACCTAAAAAGTTTGTTCTTTTAGTTAAATCTCACATTAAATTCATGTCTTTAAAGATGCAGCCGGGATAATTATCTGTATGGATGTATCATGCATTGCTGGTAGTGTATACTAGGATGGTCATCTATATGCTGTTCTTATTAGCGGTTATTGGAGACGGTGAACTAAATTAATGTATAGCTACCTACAGTATATAGTATATTGAAGGATCGTGTTATTTAATGTGAGTACCTTCCCTTTTTATACATCCCTATTTGGAAGGGTCTGTTATGGAGAAATCTGAACCTGCCTAAGTGCTGCCGTTCTGAGCAATAGTTATTGTCCAATGAATAACTTTGGCATCTGTAAATGTGTTCCTGTACTTAATTACACTTAAAGCTCTTGATTTAATGTATTGTCCCAATCACTCTTCTGAGCTATAGATCTGAAATATGTTGTCCACTTGGAGTCTGCATCACCAATAAGTCTAGGTCACCCTTAGAAGTGGAAATCTGACTTTCCCATCCACCGTCTTACACTCCCATGAATTAATGGTGTCTCTCCTCTGTGCTGTGAGGGACCACAGTTCTATTAGGATCTGATGTACAAGTAGGCTTGGAGAAGGGGGATCCCAAAAAAAGGATTTCCAGAAAAGCTAGGTGCTGTGGTAACTTTCAAGCTTTACAGACCGCACCCTAATATGGGAGAGGAATAGATAGTCTAATACCTGTAGTGGATAATGCTCTTTATACACACACAAGATTTGCTTTATTTGCCTGAGCAGAAAATGTATCTGACCCATGGTATGTAGGGGGGTGGGGGATATAATGTACCTTAATGCTGATTTGTTGCCACTCTTGACACTGCTTGATAAATTTCCCCCATAATCTCTAGAGTGCTCCTAAGTTATATTTATGTTGAATGTCATTGGGGGTAAATAAAACTCCTCCTCAGGGGAATAGTTTTTTTTTTTTTTTTTTAAACTATTTACCCCAATCCATAATAAAACACACTATCTGCACTCCAAATATTACCTTTATAGTTAGATATGGAATTCTATAGAGGGACCTAGTAAGAGACCGCGATTCACCGTAGATACAGCTTATAGCAATACTTTCAAATAGTAGAATGATTTGGAATGGTGCTACATAATCTGATGAGGTGCACCCTGTTGTATGGGAGTGGTGTGCACATATTGGTAGGTAATCTATACATATTCATATAACCCGATACAGGCGGCAGAACCAGTGAGAGCATAGTGGATTCGGCAATAAATGCGCTCCGGGCAATGGCGAAGGACAGGCTGAGTGGAAGAGGAGGAGGATCTGAATCTGGAAAGCAACAGGTAGGTATCAAAGCCAAGGCGAACTTTGTGTATGGTCCTGCTTGTTTTATTTGGTGAGCTGCAGAGGTACACCATGATAACATCTAGATAACCGCTGCCGGGAAATGTGAGTGCAGACATAATGACTGGTCTTCTCTTCAAAAAAAATATCTTGAATGGCATAGCCACCAAAAATGTACTACATGTACAGTGTCGAAGTCCCATTGCATCTTGTCTATTTGTATAGCCTACCTGTACAGAAAGTTTTATATCGGATTATACATGTCAGACCCAATCCTGATTTTAATGTGTAACAGTAAACATGTCCTTGTTTGAGCTATTAATAGTTGTGCAGTCACGGATGACTCCGTTTAAGTTTGTTTGCTTTTGTTCCTCTTGGTGCTCTAGATGTAGTAGTGCTTATTTTCAGGCATGACTATAGGAGGTCATTCCGAGTCGTTCGCTCGGAAAATTTCTTCGCATCGCAGCGTTTTTCCGCTTAGTGCGCATGCGCAATGTCCGCACTGCGACTGCGCCAAGTAAATTTGCTATGAAGTTTGGATTTTTGCTCACGGCTTTTTCTTCGCTCAGGCGATCGTAGTGTGATTGACAGGAAATGGGTGTTACTGGGTGGAAACAGGCCGTTTTATGGGCGTGTGGGAAAAAACGCTACCGTTTCCGGAAAAAACGCGGGAGTGGCTGGAGAAACGGAGGAGTGTCTGGGCGGACGCTGGGTGTGTTTGTGACGTCAAACCAGGAACGATAAGCACTGAACTGATCGCAGATGCCGAGTAAGTCTGAAGCTACTCTGAAACTGCTACGAGATGTGTAATCGCAATATTGCGAATCTTTCGTTCGCAATTTTAAGAAGCTAAGATTCACTCCCAGTAGGCGGCGGCTTAGCGTGTGCAATACTGCTAAAATCGCCTTGCGAGCGAACAACTCGGAATGAGGGCCATAATGTAGTTAATATATCGTAGTCCTCAGGATACCGATGGTCGGAATGTTATCTGTGCCATCCCGATGGTAAGAATCCAAACTGGTCCAGATGGTAAGCACTGGAGTTAGGTTGAAGAGACAGTTAGGGTTAGGTTGCGGCAGGGGACTGATAGAGTTAGGCTGTGGGTGCCGGGAGGGGACAGTAAGGGTAAGGCTGCAGGAGGGGTAGATTAGCATTAAAATACCAAATTCCATCTGGGTTTTCAGCGTTGGGATAATGTGCGCTGGGATAGCAATACCAACCCCATTATGCGCAGTTATCCCTCGTTTGGCAGAAAAACTATTACCATGCCAGAAGCAATGTTGCTGCAGTGCCAGTTATTGTGGCACTGCTGGCTAGGGCGCAGAACAGCTCATCAGAATGCCTTTATGTTGGGGTTTAAGTGGAGAAAGCAGCATGGTGAGTCGGGACAGATTTACTATATGGTCATATGCCAACGTGAATGTTCTTGGAACTTTGACTTCCCAAACCTAAAAGGTCCTTTCTTAAATATTAATTTCCGTCTAACAAGAAAATCCCATGTAACTTTAAGATGATAAAAATGAATGGCAATAAATTAGATGGTAGAGAGAGCTGATACTAGCCCCTGCAGTAGGGGCAGCGGGCTGGTTGTGCTACTCATCCTGGTACCTATTGTAGCGGATTGCCCAAGGAAGGCAGTGTGCGCATGTGACATAGGCTTCCCTCTCTGTGTGGAAGTAAAAGCCCAATGTGTGCATACAGCGAGTAGGGAAGGGAACAAGGCTTGGTATGGAGCGAGTTTCTGAGCAGGTGTTCGGATCCCCCTGTAGTGATGCCGCAAGAGTACCATCTCATGCCAGTCTTAAATGGACCATTATAGGTTCCAAACTGGAGCTCGTTTATGTTTAAATGAGTTTAAAAAGGATCTGCATATGTGTTCATCTATCCAACAGTGACGTCTCCCCATTCCTAAGAAAGTACTGTAGCCCATAACTAGGATTTATCAAGCTTGACGATGAATGTATAAAGCAGTGGTTCCCAGACTTGGCGCCTGATTCAGAAAGGCATGCAAATGCATTGGCAGCTGCGAAAATATGTAAATGTCACTTCTGACTGTTTGTATTAAGATGCCCACCAACTGCTTTTATAAATCTGTGCACAAAGACACCACATCCATCACAGATCAGTCTACTATCAGAGTTTTAAGTAGCACAGTGGTCACAAAGCTGTGCCGCAGGAATGAGACACCAGAGCCATTACAGTGGTGTATGGAAGAAAACCGTTGTGACACACCTGCCTTTGTCGCCACTCCCCTGTGGTTCTCCCCCCCACGCTTCCTGTCAGTCATCTTTGCGAAGTAATACTGGCTGCCACCACTGTTAGACCATTGCAGCACATGTGCAGTGCAACTTACATGTATACACAGTCCACCAATAATTGCTCCACTGCAAAACAAATCTGTTTACATCCATCTTTGAATCAGGCCCTTGGTCCTCAAGGCTCGCTAACAGTCCATGTTTCAAGAATATCCGTGCTTCAGTACAGGTAGCTTACTTGGTACCATGGTCAATATGATTCAACACTGTCTTTAAGCATGGATATCCTTAAAACCTGGACTGCTAGAGACATGATGGAGTTTAAGAACCACTGTATACAGCATCTAGGGGCTTAATTCAGATCTAATCGCAGCAGCAAATTTATTAGCTAGTGGTCAAAACCATGTTCACTGCATGGGGAGGGGGGGCAGATATACCATGTGCAGAGAGAGTTAGATTTGGGTGGGGTGTGTTCAATCTGAAATCTAAATTGCAGTGTAAAAACAAAGCAGCCAGTATTTACCCTGCACAGAAACAATGGGGGTCATTCCGAGTTGTTCGCTCGGTAAAAATCTTCGCATCGCAGCGATTTTCCGCTTAATGCGCATGCGCAATGTCCGCACTGCGCCAAGTAAATTTGCTATGCAGTTAGGAATTTTACTCACGGCTTTTTCATCGTTCTGGCGATCGTAATGTGATTGACAGGAAATGGGTGTTACTGGGCGGAAACAGGCCGTTTTATGGGCGTGTGGAAAAAAACGCTACCGTTTCCGGAAAAAACGCAGGAGTGGCCGGAGAAACGGGGGAGTGTCTGGGCGAACGCTGGGTGTGTTTGTGACTCTAAACCAGGAACGACAAGCACTGAAATGATCGCAGAGGCCGAGCAAGTCTGGAGCTACTCAGAAACTGCTACGAGGTGTGTAATCGCAATATTGCGAATACATCGTTCGCAATTTTAAGATGCTAAGATTCACTCCCAGTAGGCGGCGGCTTAGCATGAGCAAATCTGCTAAAATCCGCTTGCGAGCGAACAACTCGGAATGACCCCCAATATAACCCTCCGCAATCTAACTCTGCACATGTTATATCTGCCCCCCCCCCCTGCAGTGCACATGGTTTTACCCATTAGCTAACAAATTTGCTGCTGCGGTCAGATATGAATTAGGCCCTAGGTGACCTCCACTCTTATTATCTATAGATTCTACACAAGTTGGTAATATTTAAGTATTTATAATTAAATGAATTATCAAATTTACATAGGATTAGGAGCTTGCATAGACAATAGAGGAATGCATAGTAACATAGTATCTAAGGTTGAAAAAAGACAATTGTCCATCGAGTTCAACCTATTTGTGGTCTCCTATGCACAATTATTTTGTATAAAATTTTGACTGAAGTTGATGACTGCCGTTACATTTTACCCCTCTTTTTTTATAATAACCATAGTGCGTGACTATGCCCCGTAACCATGGATATCCTTATCCATTAGGAATTTATCTAACCCATTCTTAAAGGTGTTGACTGAGTCGGCCATTACAACTCCCTCAGGCAGGGAATTCCAAACACGTATCGTCCTTACCATAAAAAAGCCTTTATGCTGTATTGTGCGAAATCTCCTCTCCTCTAACCTGAGCGAGTGTCCACGAGTTCTCTGTTGATCTAACCAAAAACAGGTCCTGCGCAAGATCTGTATATTGTCCCCTTATATATTTGTAAATGTTGATCATGTCCCCTCTTAATCTCCTCTTTTCCAGTGCAAACATGCCTAGTCTTTCAAGCCTTTCCTCGTATCCCAGCGTCTCCATACCCTTAATTAGTTTGGTCGCCCGCCTTTGAACCTTTTCTAGCACCAGGATATCCTGTATTTATATTGCACCACAAGGGTTCTGAAGCGCCCAATTACAGAGTACATATATACAGAAACAGTGACTTACAGTTAAAGACAATATAGGACAAATACAGGGTAACTAAATATAACTACATCAGCAGATGACACTGAAATAAGTATCAAGGTGGCCGAAAACTACAGGATTTGGGCAGTTGAGGACTATTAAAGTAAGAAAAGGATAATCGCATGAGGGAAGAGGGCCCTACTCGTGAGAGCTTACATTCTAAAGGGGAGGGGCAGACAGACAGGGATGACGCAGACGGGGTAGACTGAGCATGGAAAAGAGGGTTAGGATGAGATTTAGCTGGGCTTTGTGAAGTGGGTCTTAAGAGCCCAATTGATGTTCTGTAGAGAGGTGGAGAGTCTGAGGGGGGGAGAGGTAGAGATATAGATATAAAAGAGAACCTAATTTTATTAAACATTTTATCTTATTAAACAATTTGGTGTGGATAACCCACAGAGGGGTCTCTTTACTATCCCTCAGTTTGTCAATCCAGCACTTATCGCCGGATAGTAAATGGCATATACTACTGTCAGTCTGTATGTTGGAAGATGTATATTTGTCTAAACAGACAAAAAAGTCTAAATAATTGTGCAGCAGTAAAGGACAATCCTTCATTTCATTGCAACTATCATTGTTCCCTCCCTTTCGTGTGTCACTGGAAGTCGCAATTAGCCAATTACAGAATAATAAAAGTAGACAGTGATAATATTACATGCAAAGATATGGAAAAAACACCCTGAGGTGAATTAGCTCCAGGCGCTGATGAGGGAGGTGCACCACAGCAGCTGAAACAAATGGGGTTGGTCAGACCCCCAAATAACAGAAATGGGTAGGAAAAAGGTTAAAGCGCTGAATGGTCAAATATGAGAGCAAAAGGTCACATGAAAATACACATTTATTGAAACTAAAAATAGGCTTAAAATTGATTAAAAATTGGTAACACTGTAAAAAAGTGAGTACTGAATACTGAGGGACACAGGGAAGTGTCCAAACGTTATGTCTCTCCCAATCCTGATGAAATTGCATAGACAATTCACACCTGTTCCAATAAAGCAGTCCCTTAATAGATGTGCTCAAGATATCTCGTTAATGTTCCATCAGATATTATAGTTACCACCAGCGATTGTCCAAGGTGTTTAAGCGGATAGGCATCCGCAGCGGCTTGTCCCTTGTTAAGCTGTGGGTGATGGAAAAACGGGTCCACGAAATGAGCCAATGGTGGGGACCTGGTCCAGGTGGAGAGTCTTCAGGAAAGGATTGTAGATGGTGGGTACACACAGCACCAGTCGCCGTGTGTACCCACCATCTACAATCCTTTCCTGAAGACTCTCCACCTGGACCAGGTCCCCACCATTGGCTCATTTCGTGGACCCGTTTTTCCATCACCCACAGCTTAACAAGGGACAAGCCGCTGCGGATGCCTATCCGCTTAAACACCTTGGACAATCGCTGGTGGTAACTATAATATCTGATGGAACATTAACGAGATATCTTGAGCACATCTATTAAGGGACTGCTTTATTGGAACAGGTGTGAATTGTCTATGCAATTTCATCAGGATTGGGAGAGACATAACGTTTGGACACTTCCCTGTGTCCCTCAGTATTCAGTACTCACTTTTTTACAGTGTTACCAATTTTTAATCAATTTTAAGCCTATTTTTAGTTTCAATAAATGTGTATTTTCATGTGACCTTTTGCTCTCATATTTGACCATTCAGCGCTTTAACCTTTTTCCTACCCATTTCTGATAATATTACATGGACTATTTTAAGCTGTATTATTTATGAGGAGCTACTTTTATTAGTGTAATAAACAAGTTTGCTTTTCTGACATGCTGACTTCAGCGTAGAGCAGTGGTTCCCAAACTCTGTTCCGTGCACTTGCAGAGGTGCCTTAGATTGGTGGTCCAGGACCAGTTCAAATTATTCATGGTCAATGCAATAGGCAAAACCAGTGCTGGTGGCTTCCAATGCTAAAATGTGTCCCTCACCACATAACTGAACATGAGGATGATGTATAAGCACAACTGTTTCATTTACTATTTTTCCTAAATTTCTCAATAAGAAACTTTTGTCCAAGGGGTGCTGTGAAAAAAAAATTCTGATACTCTAGGGCGTTTGGGAACCACTGGCATAGAGTATTTTGTTGGGCTGTATTTTAGTTCATGTGTCTTGCTCCTTCTCTGTGCTTGAGGGTATAAAACCGAAGCCGTCCTTTCAGCGACAACAACCACAAGGAAGCTGTAACCGCCAATATCCACAGCGGCACCAGAAGCAGGCCAACCAACGCCAACCAGGGCACTATCGGCCTCAGCAGGAACCCCAACCTGGGCAGTATCTGCCTCCGCATGCGTACCAACCAGGGCAACAACTGCCCCACCGACAACAGCAACCTAGGCCTCCTCACCCAGGCCAGTATCGGCCTCAGCAGCCCCCTGAACAGGAGCACTGTGAGCAAGCAGACCGTTAAGCCTCTATATTGAGCGGAAAAGAGCAGCCAACTATTCCACAGTTTTCATTGTTCAAATGATCCCTTGAGCTGAAACGTCCTCTGTGTATTGATTGGTATCCTCTCTTAATCCAGTCTTGTCCATGTTGTACTTTTTGCTCTCTGAATACCGAAACTGAAGCAAGTCTCCAGCTTACACATGATGAACTTGTGCTTTGTAGAGGGGAATGGGGTAATCTCTTCCTTCTTTTTCATTACTTCAAGATTACTTAGTTACATTATAGGCCATGTGGCCGTATTCATCTCCAATGATTAATGTCTTGTTACTACTCTGACATTTCTGAAACATAAATGTTACTCATGAAAGCAGTCTGATACAGTTGTAGTGAGTTCTGTTCTTGGTAACTAGACCATAGATGGAATAGCAAAATGTTTGGTCAACCACAGCAATAGAATATTGCTGGTTAGAAAACTTGTAACTACCCGGGACAAAAACGCCTTGTAAATGAATGAAGTAACGGCTTTGGATGCACACACTGCTTGAAAACTTATTTAGGAACAACCCAATGTTTCTATGATACTTTGACCTTTCCTCATTACCCCAGGGATAGCCAAAGTCTACCCAGAAACGTGTATGGAGTTTTACTAACTAGGAGTTGCTGCTTCCTTGGCATACTATACAGTGAAACATGGCCTTGTAAATTTAGAAATGTTTTACACTAACCACCTTTCCCCCAACTCCCCCTCCATGTTCCTACCTTTGGACTGGACAGCTAAAAAATACTTAAAACATGACCTTTAATGTGAATACATCTGTACACTGACATACTAACATACTGAGTTCAAAAAGTTTACCCTTAGATGCAATAAGGGGCTTAATAATAATAATAATAGTAGTAGTAATAATGACAAAATGGCAGTAATCTAGCGGAACAATTAAACATGTTGGATCTTATTTTGTGTCATATAATGGTACATTTGAAGCTACTACTCTGCTGCTGGGAGAGCAGTTTCCTTCCTACCTGCTCTTCTCCATTCTCCTGCTCATAGCAACACACTGTTATATGCAGCCCTGGCCTCCACAACATAATGATATGAGTCACTGCTTCCCGCAATGTCTGCAAACGTCTCTCCCAGTACTATGAACGTTCCAATGGCCTCCATCTCTGCCCACTTCAAAAGTGGGGATTGGAGTAGCCGGAGAGGAAGACTGATTAAACTTCAAGTGCCGAAACACACTTTAAAGAATGGGAAAAAAAATATATATATCCCCGCCCCCCCATAATAAACAGTCTTTTGATCTGCCTCGCCACCTATGAGATGGCCATACCAGACTATTCACAAAATGTACTACAACTCTGAACATTGTAGCAGCTAGTCGCCGCTTCTCATCTTCCTCACATTGAGTCTGATGCATTGCTGGCCCCAAAATTTAAGTGCATTATGTATTCCCGGAAAAAGCCCAAATTGCATGTATATGGAAAGTTGAGATAGGTGCAGCTCATGCACCCTGTGTACACCAGGCTGGCATCGCTTATACTTTGGCCAAAGAATATAGCTATTTGTTTTCATTACAACACGCATTCACTGTTGGGCATCAATTAAACAGCAGAGGCTTCTCTAACATAACAGAAAGGACTCCCAATCTTGTATAGAGGGAAGAAAAAAAACAAAAATCTAACTGGGGGGGAAAAAAAAAAAAACCCGTTTGTTTAAAACACACACACACACACCACACCACACCACACCACACCACCACCACCACCACCACCCCCCCCCCTGAGAAATGAAGTGCACACCAAGCCGTGGCAGCGGAGCATTAACTACCAAACCAAGTGGTTGACCATTGCTGACAACTATTCTCCTCCAGTACTTGCCCTTTACCACCAATAGTACGGCTTTCTTAGATGTATATGTGTCGGTGGCCTGAGCCTTGTTGAACTCTCCTCATGTTGGAACACCTTCCTTCCCAAGTCCCGCCTCTGCGAAAGGGCAAAGTGACCGAATCAGGCAAATCTCCCTAGGTTTACCTGTGTTTGCATTCTGGTCCTGTCAGAGGGATCTCTCACAGGATACTTTCTGCAGGCTCAGATGTTGTTCTTTGGTGTATTCCTCAAGACTGCCGCATAAGAAAACCTCCATGACTTTTACACCTGATGTTGGACGCTTAGCATATAGTACTTAGGGGAGCCTATAAAGTTTGACTGCTCATGCCAACCATTTCTGCCATTCACTCCAGAATGGGAAAATGAGGGAGAAATATAGAAAATATTGTCCGTCAAACAGAATAATCCTATATAATAAAAGGCTAACGCTGTCCTCCCCTTTATGGGGGAATTCAAGTGATTTGCTTGCCGGCAGCCACTAGATGGCGTCCGACGGAGCAATTCAAGTGTTGCTCTGTTCAAGTGCGCACAGCCGCCGACGCTGACATTACTGTTATGATGAGCCGTTATTTTGATGGCTGGTAACTAGCAGAATAATAGTATAATACACTGACCATCCTCATCCTGACCTCCCATTTCTATAAAACACCAGTGGAGCATTTCTTCAAAGGACATATTTGACGGCTCTGGTGCATCTGATTCCTATAATGGACAAAGCTCAAATAGCAAGGAAAGCTGACCTATACAGTAAAATAATAAATGGCAAATAAGACATGGGCATGAAAGAAGTAGCGCATAATTCGTCATATTGTAATAGGAGATAAGATGTTCCACTTCTACGACCCCCTCTATTTTTTTTTTTTTGGTGGTCTTTCCGAATAAGTGAGAGGTCCACCTGCATCTCCCCACTCTGGTCTGTTACCTTCTTCTCAAAGGATCTGTTTTAGGGTAGGTGCGTCCATTGACCTAGACACGTAGTAGCAGTAGCAGATGACTTCCCTGAATCTGTGGGAGGGTCTGAAGAGTCGGTTTCAGTAGACTGACATGCAAACTTCGCCAATTTAGAAGCAGCGGTCGAAGCTTGCCTGGATTTTCCCATTATTGGAGATGGGAGTCTAGTAATAATCTACAGATAGAGTTCCAGAGAGAAAACTAAGGACAGCTGCCATAGATCAGGTAGGCAACATCACAAATGTGTCCCAGTTCATAATGGTGCAGCAGTCCCATCAGCTGAGCCACAGGTCTTGCCATCTGAGTCCGCACCGTATTGTATAATGTGCAATAGGTGCCTAGGAACAGCAGTTTGTAATGGAGCTATATATGGTCTATGAGGGAGGAGTTTAGTAGATGTGGTTAAGCAGTAGCTGTTCGGTTAAAGGATCATTAAGCCATAAATGCTAAATCAAGATGTCGCTAGCAACTGTTAAAATGGTTCCTGCAGCAGCTGAGCTGTAGATCTCACTGTTAGATTCAGTACAAGAGTATATAGTTGGGAGAGCGGAGCTCTGAAACGACTGCTGCAGCATTCAGCACTGCCCCCAATAGCAGAAGATCACAGCAGGAAGACCAGCCGGTACTTGGAGATCATTTGTCAGAGGAGTAGGACTCGGAAGTCACCACAGAGAGAGAGAGCAGAAGGTAGACACCAGAGCCGTCAGTAAACCCAAGTAGGAGACCATGGAGGGAAACGGGCAGTAGTCAATGAGGAGAGCGGTATACAAAGGAGATAGGAGAGTAGGAGAAGTTGCCCATGTCATCCAATCAGCTGCTACGTATAAATTTATAGAATGCACTTGATAAATGTTACTTAAACACTGGTTGCCATGGGCAACTTTTCCACTGGCTCACGACTTCACTCCTTTTCACTGCTTCACGAATAGACCCCTATGTTACATAAGACCTACTCCATCCTTAGCACAACTGTCATCCAAGCAGACTTCTATTTACTGATCTATTGTGCAGTATAACATTCACACACCTATCAGAATGATATGTATTGTATAAATCGTATAGGGTATACCCCCAATCGGTCATTCCCAGGTGTTGTTCATTGGATGTATGCTGCACATACAATGGGATGATTCCACAGCCGCCGCTTACAGTGTATCGTATAGTCTGTATGGCTGTGCGATATATCTTCTTTTTTTTTTTTTTTTTTTATTGCGTATTTTTTATTGAAAGTTTTAAATGAACATCCCAAAAAGAATAATATGAAATAAAAAAAAAAAAAAAGTATACATATAGAACAAACAATACCGGCAGGTATAGTAAAGTGTACAGTATGCAATCAGAAGTACGGTCAGACAGGAGACACAGAATACAATTGCAGTACACGTGTAATAGTACAGGATATACAATACGCCTCACATTATAGCAGTAAGAGTAAGAGCCCACAGGCGCCATGTGAGCTCACACATTGAGGATAAAATGATAAAATAAAATAAAAAAAGACTGACCCATGAGGCGTAGAAAAATACAAAGTATTGGGACTGCAAACTATAGATAAAACACCTGCCTGAGAATACAGAAAGAAAAAAAAGAGAAATAATTAAAATCCTAAGACCTCTGCTGCTCATAGAGATAAAACAAAAAACCCTACAATACAGAACAAAAAACAAAACCCCCCAAAACAAACCACCTCAAAACCCCCCACCATGTATAGCCTATCCCCAACCTAGGTATACCTGGATCCCCAAATCCCCCGCCCCCCATTAAACTACGTGACCTAACTGTCTAACACCCCCCTCCCTCCCTTCCCTAATACCAGGATAAATGAAAAAAATAAGTGACTGGGGCAAATAAAAATAAAAAAAGAAGAAATATGGCTGAACAGTAAATAGAGTAGATCTCCCTCGTATGAGAATAAAAAAATTAAAAATGAATATGCAAATATGGAGAAATGATAAGCGACCCGGAAATATAAGGAATAGTACTGGTAGCACCCTACAGATACAACAGTATATAGGGATATGTAACCCTTAAATAAGCGATGGTCAAATAAAATTTATCTGACGTCCTAGTGGATGCTGGGGACTCCGTAAGGACCATGGGGAATAGACGGCTCCGCAGGAGACTTGGCACATCTAAAGAAAGATTTAGGTCTATCTGGTGTGCACTGGCTCCTCCCCCTATGACCCTCCTCCAAGCCTCAGTTAGATTTCTGTGCCCGGCCGAGCTGGATGCACACTAGGGGCTCTCCTTAGCTCCTAGAAAGAAAGTATAGTTTAGGTTTTTTATTTAACAGTGAGACCTGCTGGCAACAGGCTCACTGCAGCGAGGGACTAAGGGGAGAAGAAGTGAACATACCTAAGTGGTGGTAGCTTGGGCTTCTTAGGCTACTGGACACCATTAGCTCCAGAGGGATCGCACACAGGACCCGACCTCGTCGTCCGTTCCCGGAGCCGCGCCGCCGTCCCCCTTACAGAGCCAAAAGCAAGAAGGTCTGGAAAATCGGCGGCTGAAGACTTCTGTCTTCTCCAAGGTAGCGCACAGCACTGCAGCTGTGCGCCATTGCTCCTCATGCACACCACACACTTCGGTCACTGATGGGTGCAGGGCGCTGGGGGGGGCGCCCTGAGCAGCAATATTAACACCTTGGCTGGCAAAACTGACACCATATATAGCCCCAGAGGCTATATAGGTGTAAATTACCCCTGCCAGAATAGCACAAAAAGCGGGAGAAAGCCCGCCGAAAAAGGGGCGGAGCCATCTCCCTCAACACACTGGCGCCATTTTCCCTCACAGCTCCGCTGGAGGGATCGCTCCCTGGCTCTCCCCTGCAGTCCTGCACTACAGAAAGAAGAGAGGGGGGGGGCACAAATTTAGGCGCAGTATAATATATATATGCAGCTATAAGGGAAAACACTCTTTATAGGTGATATCCCTGTGGTATATAGCGCTCTGGTGTGTGCTGGCATGCTCTCCCTCTGTCTCCCCAAAGGGATTTGTGGGGTCCTGTCCTCTGTCAGAGCATTCCCTGTGTGTGTGCTGTGTGTCGGTTCCGCTGTGTCGACATGTATGATGAGGAAAATGATGTGGAGGCAGAGCAAATGCCTGTAAATGTGTTGTCACCCCCTGAGGGGTCGACACCTGTGTGGATGGACTTATGGAAGGAATTACGTGACAGTGTCAGCTCCTTACATAAAAGGTTTGACAACATAGGACAGCCGGCTACTCAGCTTGTGACTGTTCCAGCGTCTCAAATGTCATCAGGGGCTTTAAAACGCCCGCTACCTCAGATGGCAGACACAGATGTCGACACGGATACCGACTCCAGTGTCGACGACGATGAGACTAGTGTACCCTCCAATAGGTCCACCCGTTACATGATTGAGGCAATGAAAAATGTATTACACATTTCTGATAGTACCCCAGGTACCACAAAAAAGGGTATTATGTTCGGTGAGAAAAAACTACCAGTAGTTTTTTCCTGCATCTGAGGAATTAAATGAGGTGTGTGAGGAAGCCTGGACTTCCCCCGATAAGAAATTGATCATTTCTAAACGGTTATTGGCAGCGTACCCTTTCCCGCCAGAGGATAGGTCACGTTGGGAAACATCCCCTAGGGTAGATAAAGCGCTTACGCATTTATCAAAACAGGTGGCACTACCGTCTCCGGATACGGCCGCCCTAAAAGATCCTGCTGATAGAAAGCAGGAGGCTACCCTAAAAGCTATATATACACACACGGGCATTATATTGCGACCAGCGATTGCATCAGCATGGATGTGCAGTGCTGCTGCTGCGTGGTCAGATTCCCTGTCTGATAATATTGATACCCTGGATAGGGACACTATTTTGCTGACAGTGGAGCATATAAAAGACGCTGTCTTATACATGCGTGATGCACAGAGGGATATTTGCCGGCTGGCATCAAAAATAAGCGCTATGTCCATTGCCGCCAGAAGGGGGTTATGGACTCGGCAGTGGTCAGGTGATGCCGATTCAAAAAGGCACATGGAAGTTTTGCCTTATAAGGGGGTGGAACTGTTTGGGGATGGTCTTTCAGACCTCGTTTCCACAGCTACGGCTGGGAAATCGACATTTTTGCCACAGGCTACCCCACAGCAAAAGAAGGCACCGTATTATCAAGTACAGTACTTTCGGCCCCATAAACACAAGAGGGCTCGAGGCGCATCCTTTCTGCCGAGAGGCAAAGGTAGAGGGAAAAAGCTGCAACATACAGCCAGTTCCCAAGAGCAAAAGTCCTCCCCCGCGTCTGGTAAGTCCACAGCATGACGCTGGGGCTTCACAGGCGGATCCGGGTACGGCGGGGGCCCGTCTCAGAAATTTCAGCTCACAGTGGGCTCTCTCACAGGTGGATCCCTGGACCCTTCAAGTAGTATCTCAGGGGTACAGGCTGGAATTCGAGACGTCTCCCCCCCGCCGTTTTCTAAAATCTGCCTTACCAGGGAGGCAGTGTTGGTGGCTATCCAAAAACTGTATTCACAGCAAGTGATTGTCAGGGTACCCCTCCTTCAGCAAGGGAAGGGTTACTATTCCACAATGTTTGTGGTACCGAAACCGGACGGTTCGGTGAGACCCATCTTAAATTTAAAATCCTTGAACACTTATATCAAAAGGTTCAAGTTCAAGATGGAATCGCTCAGGGCGGTTATTGCGAGCCTGGACGAGGGGGATTACATGGTCTCCCTGGACATCAAGGATGCGTACCTGCATGTCCCCATTTACCCTCCTCACCAGGAGTACCTCAGATTTGTGGTACAGGACTGTCACTATCAGTTCCAGACGCTGCGGTTTGGGTTATCCACGGCACCGAGGGTCTTTACCAAGGTAATGGCCGAAATGATGATACTCCTTCGCAAGAAGGGAATTTTAATTATCCCGTACTTGGACGATCTCCTGATAAAGGTGAGGTCCAAGGAACAGTTGGTAGTGGGGGTAGCACTTTCTCGGGAAGTGCTACAACAGCACGACTGGATTCTCAATATTCCAAAGTCACAGCTGGTCCCGACGACACGTCTTCTGTTCCTGGGAATGATTCTGGACACAGACCAGAAAAAAGTGTTTCTTCCAGTGGAAAAAGCCGAGGAGTTGTCATCTCTAGTCAGAGACCTCCTAAAACCGGGACAGGTGTCGGTACATCAATACACACGAGTCCTGGGAAAAATGGTAGCTTCGTACGAAGCAATTCCATTCGGAAGGTTCCACGCAAGGACTTTCCAGTGGGACCTGTTGGACAAATGGTCCGGGTCCCATCTCCAGATGCAACAGCGGATAACCCTGTCGGCAAGGACCAGGGTGTCGCTGCTGTGGTGGCTGCAGAGGGCTCATCTACTAGAGGGCCGCAGATTCGGAATACAGGACTGGGTCCTGGTGACCACGGATGCCAGCCTTCGGGGCTGGGGCGCAGTCACACAGGGAAGAAATTTCCAAGGACTGTGGTCAAATCAGGAGATTTCGCTTCACATAAATATTCTAGAGCTAAGGGCCATTTACAATGCCCTAAGCCAAGCAAGGCCCCTGCTTCAGAACCAGCCGGTACTGATCCAATCAGACAACATCACGGCGGTCACCCATGTAAACAGACAGGGCGGCACAAGAAGCAGGAGGGCAATGGCAGAAGCCACAGATATTGCGCCAGGTCAAGGGACCCTCAGGCGATCGCTGTGGACGCTCTGGTAGCACCGTGGGTGTACCAGTCGGTTTATGTGTTTCCTCCTCTGCCTCTCATTCCCAAGGTACTGAGAATAATACGAAGGCGAGGAGTGAAAACTATACCCGTGATTCCGGATTGGCCAAGAAGAGCTTGGTACCCGGAACTTCAAGAGATGCTTTCAGAGGACCCTTGGCCTCTGCCGCTCAGACAGGACCTGCTGCAGCAGGGGCCCTGTCTGTTCCAAGACTTACCGCGGCTACGTTTGACGGCATGGCGGTTGAACACCGGATCCTGAAGGAAAAGGGCATTCCGGAGGAAGTCATCCCTACCCTGATCAAAGCCAGGAAGGATGTCACCGCAAAACATCACCGCATTTGGCGGAAATATGTTGCTTGGTGTGAGGCCAGGAAAGCCCCAACGGAGGAATTTCAACTGGGTCGATTCCTGCATTTCCTGCAAGCAGGGGTGACGTTGGGCCTCAAATTGGGGTCCATTAAGGTCCAGATTTCGGCCCTGTCGATTTTCTTCCAGAAAGAACTGGCTTCACTGCCTGAAGTTCAGACTTTTGTCAAAGGAGTTCTGCGTATTCAGCCTCCTTTTGTGCCCCCAGTGGCACCTTGGGATCTCAATGTGGTTTTGGAGTTCCTGAAATCACATTGGTTTGAACCACTTAAGACTGTGGATTTGGAATATCTCACGTGGAAAGTGGTCATGCTGTTGGCTCTGGCTTTGGCCAGGCGTGTGTCAGAATTGGCGGCTTTGTCCTATAAAAGCCCTGATCTGATTTTCCATATGGATAGGGCAGAGTTGAGGACTCGTCCTCAGTTTCTCCCGAAGGTGGTATCAGCGTTTCACTTGAACCAGCCTATTGGGGTGCCTGCGGCTACTAGGAACTTGGAGGATTCCAAGTTACTGGACGTAGTCGGGGCCCTGAAAATTTATGTTTCCAGGACGGCTGGAGTCAGGAAAACTGACTCGCTGTTTATCCTGTATGCACCCAACAAACTGGGTGCTCCTGCTTCTAAGCAGACTATCGCGCGCTGGATTTGTTGCACTATTCAGCTGGCGCATTCTGCGGTGGGACTACCGCAGCCTAAATCTGTAAAAGCCCATTCCACAAGGAAGGTGGGCTCATCTTGGGCGGCTCCCCGAGGGGTCTCGGCTTTACAACTTTGCCGAGCTGCTACTTGGTCAGGGGCAAACACGTTTACAAATTTGATACCCTGGCTGAGGAGGACCTGGAGTTCTCTCATTCGGTGTTGCAGAGTCATCCGCACTCTCCCGCCCGTTTGGGAGCTTTGGTATAATCCCCATGGTCCTTACGGAGTCCCCAGCATCCACTAGGACGTCACAGAAAATAAGAATTTACTCACCGGTAATTCTATTTCTCGTAGTCCGTAGTGGATGCTGGGCGCCCATCCCAAGTGCGGATTGTCTGCAATACTTGTAAATAGTTATTGTTACACAAATCGGGTTGTTATTGCGAGCCATCTGTTCAGAGGCTCCGTTATTATCATACTGTTAACCGGGGTTCCTATCACGAGTTATACGGTGTGATTGGTGTGGCTGGTATGAGTCTTACCCGGGATTCAAAATCCTTCCTTATTGTGCCAGCTCTTCCGGGCACAGTGTCCTAACTGAGGCTTGGAGGAGGGTCATAGGGGGAGGAGCCAGTGCACACCAGATAGACCTAAATCTTTCTTTAGATGTGCCCAGTCTCCTGCGGAGCCGTCTATTCCCCATGGTCCTTACGGAGTCCCCAGCATCCACTACGGACTACGAGAAATAGAATTACCGGTGAGTAAATTCTCATTATATCTTAGAACCATCAAATAACAAAATTATATCAATGGTAAGACATACAAAAAACAGAATAGTAGAACATAGTATTTAAGAAAGTATCAACAATAAAATAGAACACAGCCAAGGACCCGGTAACCAGTGAGGTATCATACAGACTTGGAAAGAAAGAAAATCAGTCCGGAGGATAAGCCCACTCTGGAATCAAGTCATTTAGCGGTACACTAGCAGTAGTCGGGAAGGTAGTGGAGCCAGCAACCATCCCGCACAGCATTAGCCAGATAGATAAGAGGATAGGCCACAGTTCCACGGTAAATGTAGAATGGAGAACCATCCCTCTCCCAAACATCACAATCAACTGCGAAATGATACAATACCGTTCTCCCCCATTATCAAGGAGGTCACACTGCGGACCCTCAAAGAAAATTGCAATGGAGGTCCATACAGTCACCAACGATGAGACGGAGGCAGTCCCCGACATCCCACGCGCCATCACCCACTGCAAATAACGGTGAATATGGGCAGGAAGAATCCGCAACTCCTCCATTATGTTCACAATGCGTTCGTCGGAGGAACCTCCAGCATTAAGCATCGACTGTAGCGGAGCGGCAGGCCCCACAGATACAAGCTCCCCCAAAGGTTCCGAGGGTAGCAGCACTGGTGGGCAGGTGGACCCCACAGGAGAACCAGTTACTGCAACAGTCTCTACTCCAAACATATTAAGATCCCTTTGCTCGGATTCCACGATAGCCTTCAGGATGATTGAGACCGAATGTCCAGAAGTATGAACAGGATTAAACATAGCTGCAGGGGGAAGAAGCAATATACTGTAGGAGCAAGAGGAAGATCCACTGGTAGAAAGGGAGCAGAGTATACACACAGGAGCTCGGCTCATCCAAAGAACATAGGCGTGTGAGTCCAGCAAATGTGTTCTAGAGGTGAGAGGGAGCCAGGCATACAGTGCTCTTCCCTGCACTACGGTTATAGTTAAAGCTTCTGTCCCACATTCACAGGGAGTGTTGTCTCTGTAATACAATGTGCTCAGTAATATCCGCACCAGGGGAGAAGGGGACAGGCAGTGGAATGTGTGCTGTGTATAATACAAGCTCACCAGCACTGAGCACACTGGCAGCAGCAGCTGATTGAGGGCAGAGCTGCAGCAGGAGCAACAGCCACACTGAGAGCAGAGGACCCAGTCACAGACTGCACCAGCCAGTAAGTTAGGACTCTTGGCACTGAGGATCCCCAAATTCACACTGCAGGAGCAGAGGGGGGTACTGCACTCTTGCAGACATTTTCAGCCACAGAACACCAGGGAAACAGGAGATAGATCAGGATATTAGCAGGAGGTCTGGCAGGAAGCTGCCTACACCATGCTGTGTCAAGCCACGCCCCTTGCGATATATCTTTTACATTGCATCACTGGTTCACACCATCAGCGTAAGGGATACTAGGATCCTGACTTGAAAATGGCTACCTTATATGCAGAGTGTAAAATCTAACACATACTTTTATTAATTCTGGTGCTGATTTCTGTGGAGATACTTGATTTAAGGTTGACCTGATGCACTGCTCTAATCGCTACGATTTGTCAGGTTCATACCGTTCTACTGCATTTGTGGGGTTTGCAGCTACCGTTCAGCAGATCTCTGAATCATGTATTTGCTGTTGCTTTGCGTTTTTACAAGCAGAGCAATGTATATACCAGTCTAGTGCCATCATTTTGAATACACTACGCTGTGTAATAAATGTACAGATAGAGACCTATGACATCCGTTCCATTTATGATCTGAAGTCCTCCAGACACTACTTGCTGGTTTAGCTTGGGGTATAGAGAATACTGACCATGTAGCCTATAAAGTAGTTGGCATCTGTGGATACTTACTCCTGACAACCAAAGGCACCAGCTGTTGGCATAATTCCATGGAACCTGCCTTGTCTATTCTGGTAACAAGACCTTAGTACATGATCCTCGCACCAGTGCGTGGAAACATGGAAGTTGTGGAGAATTCCAAGTGAAGCAGAGCTTCATTCTCCTGTACTTGCTGCCAGGCCTTTATCTGAATCCTGTCGCCATAATTCCTTAGGATGTATTCCGCCTGCCCATGCTAGCAGCCCCAATGTATACATGGTTCTTCTACATGTAGAATGGATAATCTTTCCGTAAGACCTATTACTTAATGGCCACCCATTGTGCCATTTAGATGTGTTCAGTGTCGGCCATGAGGCTTGGATTAACATGCATAGAATTTATATTTATGGTACTTTGTACATAAAGTATATCCAGTTATACACTAGTGAATAAGTTAAAATGTGACTGTGTCAGCTTGGTCCCAATAACGGAGCGCCATTCTTCCCACTTCACCTGTTACTTATGGAACCACTTCTGTTGATTTAAATCAGGGCTGTCCAAACAGTCCGAAGCAAAGAGCCAGAAAAGATCCATAGGCAAGGGCAAGAGCCACTCTAAGGCGCACGTGCAAAAATGGGGGCGGGACCTAGTAGTCACAAAGCCACGCCACATTTTTGTGCACACACCTTTCGGTATGACGTTTGTAGGAGTGTGTGACCCTGTGTCATAACCCCTTATACACATGTCCCCACACAGTGCCAGATATACCCCCAGTGAAGATACACATGCCCCCACAGTGCCAGATATGCTCCTGGTGCTGATGCACATCTCCCCCCCCCCCCCCCCCCCCCCTTCCAAAAAAAAAGTGCTGCTTACCGCGCTGTGTGCACCTCTCCTACCCCTCGGTCTCCGGTGGCGGGGTCTATCTTCAATTCGGTGCCGGCCGTGACCCAATCTGAGCTCGTGGTCCGGCAGCCAATCGGGAGCCTTAGCTGCTCGTCCACGAGCTCTGATTGGCCCACGGGCTGGTGCTGAATTGAAGATAGACACCACCACTAGAGACCTGTCTCTGCGCCGGGCTGTGAGTGTGCTGTGTCGGACAGCGGTGGCCGGGAGCAGATCGAGCCGCATGCGGGGGATGAAAGAGCCGCGGGTTGGCCACCGCTGATTTAAATGAAAAAATAAATCTTTGTGTAGATAGATCAAAATTGTTTAAGTCCAGTGGCATTATACATACAGATCATATACTCTTCTTATATGATAGACTGTTCTGCATTGCACGTATTAACCCCGCTCATACCATACATAAGCAGTAGAGATGTGGAGCAGGTATACGGAATGATCTTCCACTGCTGTAAAACTGCATGCATGTAATGTATTACGCTGGACGTGCACATGTTGATTTCATTCCAGAAATAAATTCAGTACATATCTTATGTATTGTGTGGTGGTGGTTGTTGTTAGTTTGTTCTTGGTTTTTTTTCCCCAATATCTTATTTTCTCTAACGTCCTAGTGGATGCTGGGGACTCCGTCAGGACCATGGGGAATAGCGGCTCCGCGGGAGACAGGGCACAAAAGCAAGCTTTTAGGATCACATGGTGTGTACTGGCTCCTCCCCCTATGACCCTCCTCCAAGCCTCAGTTAGGTTTTTGTGCCCGTCCGAGTAGGGTGCAATCTAGGTGGCTCTCTTAAAGAGTTACTTAGAAAAAGTTTTAGGTTCTTTATTTTCAGTGAGTCCTGCTGGCAACAGGCTCACTGCATCGAGGGACTTAGGGGAGAGATTTTCAACTCACCTGCGTGCAGGATGGATTGGATTCTTAGGCTACTGGACACCATTAGCTCCAGAGGGAGTCGGAACACAGGGCTCGCCCTGGGGTTCGTCCCGGAGCCGCGCCGCCGACCCCCCCTTGCAGATGCTGAAGATGAAGAGGTCCGGAACCAGGCGGCAGAAGACTTTCAGTCTTCATCAGGTAGCGCACAGCACTGCAGCTGTGCGCCATTGTTGTCAGCACACTTCTCACAGCAGTCACGGAGGGTGCAGGGCGCTGGGGGGGGGCGCCCTGGGCAGCAATGTATAATACCTGTATGGCGAAAAATACATCACATATAGCCCTTGAGGCTATATGGATGTATTTAACCCCTACCAGATATCAAAAACTCCGGAGAAGAAGCCCGCCGAAAAGGGGGCGGGGCCTATTCTCCTCAGCACACAGCGCCATTTTCCCTCACAGAAATGCTGGTGGGAAGGCTCCCAGGCTCTCCCCTGCACTGCACTACAGAAACAGGGTTAAAACAGAGAGGGGGGGCACTGATTTGGCGATATGTACATATATTAAAATGCTATAAGGAAGGAACACTTATATAAAGGTTGTCCCTGGATAATTATAGCGTTTTGGTGTGTGCTGGCAAACTCTCCCTCTGTCTCCCCAAAGGGCTAGTGGGTCCTGTCCTCTATCAGAGCATTCCCTATGTGTGTGCTGTATGTCGGTACGTGTGTGTCGACATGTATGAGGTAAATGTTGGTGAGGAGGCGGAGCAAATTGCCTGTAATGGTGATGTCACTCTCTAGGGAGTCGACACCGGAATGGATGGCTTATTTATGGAATTACGTGATAATGTCAACACGCTGTAAGCCGGTTGACGACATGAGAGGGCCGGCGAACAAATTAGTATCTGTCCAGGCGTCTCAAACACCGTCAGGGGCTGTAAAATGCCCATTTACCTCAGTCGGTCGACACAGACCCAGACAAGGACACTGATTTCAGTGTCGACGGTGAAGAAACAAACGTATTTTCCTTTAGGGCCACACGTTAAGGGCAATGAAGGAGGTGTTACATATTTCTGATACTCCAAGTACCACAAAAAAGGGTATTATGTGTGAGGTGAAAAAACTACCTGTAGTTTTTCCTGAATCAGATAAATTATATGAAGTGTGTGATGATGCGTGGGTTTCCCCCGATAGAAAATTATTGGCGGTATACCTTTTCCCGCCAGAAGTTAAGGCGCGTTGGGAAACACCCCTCAGGGTGGATAAGGCGCTCACACGCTTATCAGAACAAGTGGCGGTACCATCTACAGATAGGACCGTACTTAAGGAGCCAGCTAATAGGAGGCTGAAAAATATCCTAAAATGTATACACACACATGCTGGTGTTATACTGTGACCAGCGATCGCCTCAGCCTGGATGTGCAGACCTGAGGTGGCTTGGTCGGATTCCCTGACTAAAAATATTGATACCCTTGACAGGGACAGTATTTTATTGACTATAGAGCATTTAAAGGATGCATTTCTATATATGCGAGATGCGCAGAGGGATATTGCACTCTGGCATCAAGAGTAAATGCGATGTCCATATCTGCAAGAAGATGTTTATGGACACGACAGTGGTCAGGTGATGCAGATTCCAAACGGCACAAAGATGTATTGCCGTATAAAGGGGAGGAGTTATTTGGGGTCGGTCCATGGGACCTGGTGGCCACGGCAACTGCTGGAAAATCCACCGTTATTTACCCTAAGTCACATCTCTGCAGAAAAAGACACCGTCTTTTCAGCCTCAGTCTTTTCGTCCCTATAAGAGTCATATCTGCCCAGGGATAGAGAAAAGGGAAGAAGACTGCAGCAGGCAGCCCATTCCCAGGAATAGAAGCCCTTCGCCGCTTCTACTAAGTTCTCAGCATGACGCTGGGACCGTACAGGACCCCTGGATCCTACAAGTAGTATCCAAGGGGTACAGATTGGAATGTCGAGGCGTTTCCCCCCTCGCAGGTTCCTGTAGTCTGCTGTACCAATGTCTCCCTCCGACAGGGAGGCAGTATTGAAAATAATTCACAAGCTGTATTCCCAGCAGGTGATAATAAAAATACCCCTCCTACAACAAGGAAAGGGGTATTGTTCCACACTATATGGTGGTACTGAAGCCAGAAGGCTAGGTGAGACCGATTCTAAATAAAAAAAAAAAAAAATTTTTTTTGAACACTTACAAAGGTTCAAATTCAGATGGAGTCACTCAGAGCAGTGATAGCAAACAAGGGGACTATATAGTGTCCCGGGACATCAGGGATGCTTACCTCCATGTCCCAAAAATTTGCTTTTCTCACCAAGGGTACCTCAGGTTCGTGGTACAGAACTGTCACTATCAGTTTCAGACGATGCCGTTGGATTGTCCAAGGCACCCCGGGTCCTTACCAAGGTAATGACCGAAATGAGGATTCGTCGTCAAAGAGAATGGACGACCTCCTGATAAGAACAAGGTCCAGAGAACAGTTGGAGGTCGGAGTAGCACTATCTCAAGTAGTTCTACGACAGCACGGGTGGATTCTAAATATTCCATAACCGCAGTTGTTCCGACGACACGTCTGCTGGTCCTAGGGATGATTCTGGACACAGTCCAGGAAAAGGTGTTTCTCCCAGAGGAGAAAGCCAGGGAGTTATCCGAGCTAATCGGGATCCTCCTAAAACCAGGAAAAGTGTCAGTGCATCATTGCACAAGAGTCCTGGTAAATATGGTGGCTTATTACGAAGCGCTTCCATTCGGCAGATTTCACACAAGAACTCTTCAGTGGGATCTGCTGGACAAATGGTCCGGATCGCATCTTCAGATGCATCAGCGGATAACCCTATATCCAAGGACAAGGGTGTCTCTCCTGTGGTGATTACAGAGTGCTCATCTTCTAGAGGGCCGCAGATTCGGCATTCAGGATTGGATGCTGGTAACCACGGAGGCCAGCCTGAGAGGCTGGGGAGCAGTCACACAGGGAAAAAAAAATTTCCAGGGAGTGTGATCAAGTCTGGAGAATTCTCTCCACATAAATATACTGGAGCTAAGAGCAAATTTATAATGCTCTAAGTTTAGCAAGGCCTCTGCTTCAAGGTCAGCCGGTATTGATCCAGTGGGATAACATCACGGCAGTCGCCCACGTAAACAGAAAGGGCGGCACAAGAAGCAGGAGGGCAGTGGTCAAAACTGCAAGGATTTTTCGCTAGGCGGAAAATCATGTGTTAGCACTGTCAGCAGTGTTCATTCCGGGAGTGGATGACTGGGAAGCAGACTTCCTCAGCAGGCACGACCTCCACCCGGGAGAGTGGGAACTTCATCGGGAAGTTTTCCGCATGATTGTGAACCGTTGGGAAAGACCAAAGGTGGACATGATGGCGTCCCGCCCGAACAAAAAACGTGACAGGTATTGCGCCAGGTCACGAGACCTTCAGGCGATAGCTGTGGACGTCCTGGTAACACCGTGGGTGTAACAGTCGGTGTATGTGTTCCCTCCTCTGTTTCTCATAACCAAGGTATTGAGAATTATAAGACGTAGAGGAGTAAGAACTATACTCGTGGCTCCGGATTGGCCAAGAGGGACTTGGTACCCGGAACTTCAAGAGATGCTCACAGAGGACTAATGGCCTCGGGAGCTAAGATGGGATTTGCTTTCAGCAAGAACCATGTCTGTTCCAAGAGGAACCGTGGCATCTGCCTCTAAGAAAGGACCTGCTCCAGCAGGGACCTTGTCTGTTCCAAGACTTACCGCGACTGCGTTTGACGGCATGGTGGTTGAACGCCGGATCCTAAGGGAAAAGGCATTCCGGAAGAAGTCATACCTACCCTGGTCAAAGCCAGGAAGGAGGTGACCGTACAACGTTATCACCACATGTGGTGAAAATATATTGCGTGGGTGAGGCCAGGAAGGCCCCACGAAAAAATTTCGACTAGGTCGATTTCTGCACTTCCTGAAAACAGGAGTGTCTATGAGCCTCAAATTGGGGTCCATTAAGGTTCAAGTTTCGGCCCTGTAGATTTTCTTCCAGAAAAAATTGGCTTCAATTCCTGAAGTCCAGACGTTTGTCAAGGGAGTATTGCATATACAGCCCCTTGTGTGCCTCCAGTGGCACCGTGGGATCTCAACGTAGTGTTGGGATTCCTAAAATCATATTGTTTTGAACCGCTCAAATCTGTGGATTTGAAATATCTCACATGGAAAGTGACCATGTTGTGGCCCTGGCCTCGGCCAGACGATTGTCAGAATTGGGGGCTTTGTCTTAAAAAAGCCCATATTTGTTTTTCCAGTCGGACAAGGCAGAACTGCGGACTCGTCCCCAGTTTCTTCCTAAGGTGGTGTCAGCGTTTCACCTGAAACAACATATTGTGGTGCCTGCGGCTACTAGGGACTTGGAGGACTCCAAGTTGCTAGACGTTGTCGGGGCCCTAAAAAAAAAAAAAAATATATATATATATATATATATATATATATATATATATATATATATATTTTTTTTTTTCCAGGACGGCTGGAGTCAGAAATTCTGACTTGCTGTTTATATTGTATGCACCCAAAAAGCTGGGTGCTCCTGCTTCTAAGCAGACTATTGCTTGTTGGATTTGTAGTACAATTCAGCTTGCACATTCTGTGGCGGGCCTGCCACAGCCAAAATCTGTAAGTGCCCATTCCACAAGGAAGGTGGGCTCATCTTGGGCGGATGCCCGAGGGGGTCTCGGCTTTAAAATTTTGCCGAGCAGTTACGTGGTCAGGGGGGAACACGTTTGTAAAATTCTACAAATTTGATACCCTGGCTGAGGAGGACCTGGAGTTCTCTCATTCGGTGCTGCAGAGTCATCCGCACTCTCCCGCCCGTTTGGGAGCTTTGGTATAATCCCCATGGTCCTGACGGAGTCCCCAGCATCCACTAGGACGTTAGAGAAAATAAGATTTTACTTACCGATAAATCTATTTCTCGTTGTCCGTAGTGGATGCTGGGCGCCCATCCCAAGTGCGGATTGTCTGCATTACTTGTACATAGTTATTGTTACAAAAATCGGGTTATTATTGTTGTGAGCCATCTTTTTTAGAGGCTACTTCATTGTTATCATACTGTTAACTGGGTTCAGATCACAAGTTGTACGGTGTGATTGGTGTGGCTGGTATGAGTCTTACCCGGGATTCAAGATCCTTCCTTATTGTGTACGCTCGTCCGGGCACAGTACCTAACTGAGGCTTGGAGGAGGGTCATAGGGGGAGGAGCCAGTACACACCATGTGATCCTAAAAGCTTGCTTTTGTGCCCTGTCTCCTGCGGAGCCGCTATTCCCCATGGTCCTGACGGAGTCCCCAGCATCCACTACGGACTACGAGAAATAGATTTATCGGTAAGTAAAATCTTATTTTAAGCAGTGTATAAGGGCTATCTGTAACTTGTCAGATTGATTGCTAAAGTCTATGTGGGTTTTATGCCATGAAATAAGCCATACAATGCTCCATGCAGTGCTGCCGTCTGTGCTGTCAGTGACAGCCGTTCTAACCATTCATCCTTCTGGTATATGATATGGTGTGGGTGGAAAGGGTCCCGGCCAACCACCTGCTTTTAAAACTGAAATAGGCCAATAAAGGGTTGAATCATATTATCCTTTATTTCTGTAACACAAACCTATTCTCCAGTGCTGTACAGCCATGGCAATAGACCTACAGTAATGTTACAGGAACACTCATACTGGGAGAAGCTTTTCTTGGTTTTTATATTAAATCTACCAGCCTTGTAAACAACTGGAAGGTATTCTGATATCTTTCTGCGGTCAGGGGGCGCTTCATTAAAAGAGTCCATCTTGGCTTTCAGTGTAAATAAACGTACAAGTCATAGGGGTCTATTCATGAAACGGTGAAAAGAGTGGAGAAGTTGCCCATGGCAGCCAGTCAGCAATGATGTAACATTTATCAAGTTCATTCTATGAAACTATAGGCAACTTCTCCACTCTTTTCACTGCTTCATAAACGGATCCCATAGTCCTTTCCTAAGCCCTCCGCGCGCACTCATCCAACATTTTTATCATGTTTGGCTTAATAAAGAGAGATGGACTATGGACCTTATTCAGATATGGACGTAGATTGCTGCATCCGCAACCAGATCTGTGTCCATCTCCTCAGTTGCTGGGGGCCATCCAGCATGTGTGATGCATCCACAGCCTCCCGATGCATCCACAACTAAATTGCAGACTCATCGAACTAAGGTTGACCCCTTGCCTGCGACCATTACTTTAATCTGAGCGGCTGCGTGTGACGTCATGCAGCCGCCCTGAAAATGCTCCCAGAACACCCCCGTTCAGCCTGTCATGCCCCCCTCCACCCCCAACGTAGTGTTGCCGCCACATGAACAACCACACTGCGGAAGGATGCAGCTGCAATGCGTAAAGCCAGTGCATGTGCGCAGACCACCCTAATGCAGTCGCTGTGTACAGACGTGCAGCTGCATTCGAGCCTGAATGACCCCCTATATGCCAGGCTAAAGGTGCATGTTGAACCTCTTTCTGTTGACAAAAGTGATGTTTAAGTCACTGTGAACCAACATTTGTACCTAATTAGTCTTGACGGTGTAATCTAAACACCAGCATTGCCGCTGGTGATATGACTTGCTTGGGGCATGTGCGGGTGGTTTAAGGTCTCTTTTGTATATTTTGTCTTATATTTTATAAAATTTTGTGAGTTTTGGAAAGTACCTTTCTCTGACGTCCTAAGTGGATGCTGGGACTCCGTAAGGACCATGGGGAATAGCGGCTCCGCAGGAGACTGGGCACAACTATAAAGAAAGCTTTAGGTCTAACTGGTGTGCACTGGCTCCTCCCACTATGACCCTCCTCCAGACTTCAGTTAGAATCTTGTGCCCGGCTGAGCTGGATGAACACTAGGGGCTCTCCTGAGCTCCTAGAAAGAAAGTATATTTTAGGTTTTTTATTTTACAGTGAGATCTGCTGGCAACAGGCTCACTGCAGCGAGGGACTAAGGGGAGAAGAAGCGAACCTACCTAACTGGTGGTAGCTTGGGCTTCTTAGGCTACTGGACACCATTAGCTCCAGAGGGATCGAACACAGGACCCGACCTCGATCGTTCGGTCCCGGAGCCGCGCCGCCGGCCCCCTTACAGAACCAGAAGCAAGAAGTGTTCCGGAAAATTGGCGGCAGAAGACTTCTGTCTTCAACAAGGTAGCGCACAGCACTGCAGCTGTGCGCCATTGCTCCTCATGCACACCTCACACTCCGGTCACTGATGGGTGCAGGGCGCTGGGGGGGGGGCGCCCTGAGGGCAATTTAATACACCTTGGCTGGCAAATCTACACCATATATAGTCAGGAAGGCTATATAGGTGTAAAAATACCCCTGCCAGAATTCCAGAAAAAGCGGGAGAAGTCCGCCGGAAAAGGGGCGGGGCCATCTCCCTCAGCACACTGGCGCCATTTTTCCCTCACAGCTCCGCTGGAAGGACGCTCCCTGGCTCTCCCCTGCAGTGTCAAGCTACATAAGGGTAAAAAAGAGAGGGGGGGCACTAAATTTAGGCGCAGTATATATAATATAAGCAGCTATAAGGGAAAAAACACTCATTTATAGTGGGATCCCTGTGTTATATAGCGCTCTGGTGTGTGCTGGCATACTCTCTCTCTGTCTCCCCAAAGGGCTTTGTGGGGTCCTGTCCTCTGTCAGAGCATTCCCTGTGTGTATGCGGTGTGTCAGTACGGCTGTGTCGACATATTTGATGAGGAGGCTTATGTGGAGGCGGAGCAGATGCCGATAAATGTGATGTCACCCCCTGCGGGGTCGACACCTGAGTGGATGGTTATGTGGAAGGAATTACGCGACAGTGTCGACTCCTTGCATAAAAGGTTTGACGACATACCAAATATGGGACAGCCGGCTTCTCAGCCTGTGCCTGCCCAGGCGTCTCAAAAGCCATCAGGGGCTCTAAAACGCCCGCTACCTCAGATGGCAGACACAGATGTCGACACGGATACTGACTCCAGTGTCGACGACGATGAGACTAATGTATCTTCCAATAGGGCCACACGTTATATGATTGAGGCAATGAAAAATGTGTTGCATATTTCTGATGTTACCCTGGGTACCACAAAAAAGGGTATTATGTTTGGAGAGAAAAAACTACCAGTTGTTTTTCCTCCATCTGAGGAATTAAATGAAGTGTGTGAAGAAGCGTGGGCTTCCCCCGATAAGAAACTGGTAATTTCTAAGAGGTTACTAATGGCGTACCCTTTCCCGCCAGAGGATAGGTCACGTTGGGAAACATCCCCTAGGGTGGATAAAGCGCTCACACGCTTGTCAAAGAAGGAGGCACTACTGTCTCCGGATATGGCCGCCCTGAAGGAATCTGCTACACACACACACACACACACACACACACACACACACACACACACAGGTGTTATACTGAGACCAGCTATTGCTTCAGCATGGATGTGCAGTGCTGCAGCTGCGTGGTCAGATTCCCTGTCGGAAAATATTGATACCCTAGACAGGGACACTATATTGCTAACCGTAGAGCATATTAAAGACGCACTCTTATACATGAGGGATGCACAGAGGGATATTTGCCGGCTGGCATCTAAAATAAGTGCAATGTCCATTTCTGCCAGGAGAGGGTTATGGACTCGGCAGTGGACAGGAGATGCAGATTCTAAAAGGCACATGGAAGTGTTGCCTTATAAGGGTGAGGAGTTGTTCGGGGATGGTCTCTCGGACCTCGTTTCCACAGCAACAGCTGGGAAGTCTACATTTTTACCCCATGTTCCCTCACAGCCAAAGAAAGCACCGTATTATCGGGTACAGTCCTTTCGGCCCAATAAGGGCAAGAGGTAGAGGGAAAAAGCTGCAGCATACAGCCAGTTCCCAGGAGCAAAAGTCCTCCCCTGCTTCCTCTAAGTCCACAGCATGACGCTGGGGCTCCACAGGCGGAGCCAGGTACGGTGGGGGCCCGTCTCAAAAATTTCAGCGATCAGTGGGCTCGCTCACGGGTGGATCCCTGGATCTTTCAAATAGTATCTCAGGGGTACAAGTTGGAATTCGAGACGTCTCCCCCCCCCCCCCCCCCCCCCCCCCCCCCGCCGTTTCCTCAAATCTGCCTTGCCAACAACTCCCTCAGGCAGGGAGGCAGTGTTAGAGGCCATTCACAAGCTGTATTCCCAGCAGGTGATAGTAAAGGTGCCCCTACTTCAACAAGGACGGGGTTACTATTCCACAATGTTTGTGGTACCGAAATCGGACGGTTCGGTGAGACCCATTTTAAATTTTAAATCCTTGAACTCGTATATAAAAAAATTCAAGTTCAAGATGGAATCGCTCAGGGCGGTTATTGCAAGCCTGGACGAGGGGGATTACATGGTATCACTGGACATCAAGGATGCTTACCTGCATGTCCCCATTTACCATCCTCACCAGGAGTACCTCAGATTTGTGGTACAGGATTGTCATTACCAATTCCAGATGTTGCCGTTCGGTCTATCCACGGCTCCGAGGGTCTTTACCAAGGTAATGGCCGAAATTATGATAATCCTTCGAAAGAAGGGAGTTTTAATTATCCCGTACTTGGACGATCTCCTGATAAAGGCGAGGTCCAAGGAGCAGTTGTTGGTCGGGGTAGCACTATCTCGGGAGGTGCTACAACAGCACGGCTGGATTCTAAATATTCCAAAGTCACAGCTGGTCCCTACGACACGTCTACTGTTCCTGGGGATGGTTCTGGACACAGAACAGAAAAAAGTGTTTCTCCCGGAGGAGAAGGCCAAGGAGCTGTCATCTCTAGTCAGAGGCCTCCTAAAACCAAAACAGGTGTCGGTGCATCACTGCACGCGGATCCTGGGAAAGATGGTAGCTTCCTACGAAGCAATTCCATTCGGCAGGTTCCATGCAAGAACCTTTCAGTGGGACCTGTTGGACAAGTGGTCCGGATCGCATCTTCAGATGCATCGGCTGATAACCCTGTCTCCAAGGACCAGGGTGTCTCTGCTGTGGTGGCTGCAGAGTGCTCATCTTCAAGAGGGCCGCAGATTCGGCATACAGGACTGGGTCCTGGTGACCATGGATGCCAGCCTTCGAGGCTGGGGGGCAGTCACACAGGGAAGAAACTTCCAAGGACTATGGTCAAGTCAGGAGACTTCCCTGCACATAAATATTCTGGAGCTGAGGGCCATTTACAATGCCCTAAGTCAGGCAAAACCCCTGCTTCAAAACCAGCCGGTACTGATCCAGTCAGACAACATCACGGCGGTCGCCCATGTAAACCGACAGGGCGGCACGAGAAGCAGGACGGCGATGGCAGAAGCCACAAGGATTCTCCGATGGGCGGAAAATCACGTGTTAGCACTGTCAGCAGTGTTCATTCCGGGAGTGGACAACTGGGAAGCAGACTTCCTCAGCAGGCACGACCTCCACCCGGGAGAGTGGGGACTTCATCCAGAAGTCTTCCAACTGATTGTAAACCGTTGGGAAAGGCCACAGGTGGACACGATGGCGTCCCGCCTAAACAAAAAGCTAGAAAGATATTGCGCCAGGTCAAGAGACCCGCAGGCGATAGCTGTGGACGCTCTAGTGACACCGTGGGTGTACCGGTTGGTTTATGTGTTCCCTCCTCTTCCTCTCATACCAAAGGTACTGAGGATAATTAGGAGAAGAGAAGTAAGAACTATACTCATTGTTCCGGATTGGCCAAGAAGAGCTTGGTACCCGGAACTTCAAGAAATGATGTCAGAGGACCCATGGCCTCTGCCGCTCAGACAGGACCTGCTGCAGCAGGGGCCCTGTCTGTTCCTAGACTTACCGCGGCTGCGTTTGACGGCATGGCGGTTGAACACCGGATCCTGAAGGAAAAGGGCATTCCGGAGGAAGTCATTCCTACGCTGATTAAAGCTAGGAAAGAAGTAACCGCAAACCATTATCACCGCATATGGCGAAAATATGTTGCGTGGTGTGAGGCCAGGAAGGCCCCAACGGAGGAATTTCAACTGGGCCGTTTCCTGCACTTCCTACAGTCAGGGGTGACTATGGGCCTAAAATTGGGTTCCATTAAGGTCCAGATTTCGGCTCTATCGATTTTCTTCCAGAGAGAACTGGCTTCACTACCTGAAGTTCAGACTTTTGTTAAGGGAGTGCTGCATATTCAGCCCCCTTTTGTGCCTCCAGTGGCACCTTGGGATCTCAACGTGGTGTTGGATTTCCTAAAGTCACATTGGTTTGAGCCACTTAAAACCGTGGAATTGAAATATCTCACGTGGAAAGTGGTCATGTTGTTGGCCTTGGCTTCGGCCAGGCGTGTATCAGAATTGGCGGCTTTGTCATGTAAAAGCCCTTATCTGATTTTCCATATGGATAGGGCAGAATTGAGGACTCGTCCCCAGTTTCTTCCTAAAGTGGTATCAGCTTTTCATCTGAACCAACCTATCGTGGTGCCTGCGGCTACTACAGACTTGGAGGCTTCCAAGTTGTTGGACGTAGTCAGGGCCCTGAAAATCTATGTTTCCAGGACTGCTGGAGTCAGAAAGACTGACTCGCTATTTGTCCTGTATGCGCCCAACAAGTTGGGTGCACCTGCTTCAAAGCAGACTATTGCTCGCTGGATCTGTAGCACGATTAAGCTTGCACATTCTGCGGCTGGACTGCCGCATCCTAAATCAGTGAAAGCCCATTCCACGAGGAAGGTGGGCTCTTCTTGGGCGGCTGCCCGAGGGGTCTCAGCTTTACAACTTTGCCGAGCAGCTACTTGGTCGGGGTCAAACACATTTGCTAAATTCTACAAGTTTTACACCCTGGCTGAGGAGGACCTAGAGTTTGCCCATTCGGTGCTGCAGAGTCATCTGCACTCTCCCGCCCGTTTGGGAGCTTTGGTATAATCCCCATGGTCCTTACGGAGTCCCAGCATCCACTTAGGACGTCAGAGAAAATAAGAATTTACTCGCCGGTAATTCTATTTCTCGTAGTCCGTAGTGGATGCTGGGCGCCCATCCCAAGTGCGGATTGTCTGCAATACTTGTATATAGTTATTGTTTAACTAAAGGGTTATTGTTGAGCCATCTGTTGAGAGGCTCAGTTGTTGTCATACTGTTAACTGGGTATTGTATCACGAGTTATACGGTGTGATTGGTGTGGCTGGTATGAGTCTTACCCGGGATTCTAAATCCTTCCTTATTGTGTCAGCTCTTCCGGGCACAGTATCCTAACTGAAGTCTGGAGGAGGGTCATAGTGGGAGGAGCCAGTGCACACCAGTTAGACCTAAAGCTTTCTTTATAGTTGTGCCCAGTCTCCTGCTGAGCCGCTATTCCCCATGGTCCTTACGGAGTCCCAGCATCCACTATGGACTACGAGAAATAGAATTACCGGTGAGTAAATTCTCATTATAAAGTTAGGTGTTATCTTAATTACTAGAACTATTCTTTTCATTTCTTGCCTCACAGAGGAGCAGCAGTGGCGGCAGCGGTGGAAGTAAAAAGGATGTTGTTGAACTAACCGATGACAATTTTGACAAACAAGTATTAAATGGCGAGGATGTATGGCTTGTAGAGTTCTACGCTCCATGGTGCGGGCACTGCAAGAAGTAAGTGCTGAGAAGTCCTACTCCTCTACCCGTATGATGATGAACATCTGATAAGTCACCGTTTTTTTTTCATCCCCTTAAGGACGTTTTGCGCCTGATATCTACTGATCTTCACTTTTGGTTCTTCATTTTTAGGGATCTTGTTTATTTGTAGATAATCATTCAGCCATAGTAACTATACCTGGGGGTATATTTACTATGCGTCTGTTATTCAAAGCTAGTGATGATCAACTGGTCTGACTGTAGGATTTCAAAGGATAATGGTTATACCACTTTTGGACAGAAGCTCCGGCTCCGACCCATGTCCGACTCGGAATACTGAACACAGGTCGGAGCTGGGTCTTCGGCTGTACTTGCCCTTTCCGACCACCACCAGAACTCTAGTTATTCCCAGGTTGTCATTGTTCGCATAGGACGCTAATCTCCAAGTGCCCCGGAGCCTGCCAGTCAGCAGCTTTTAGGCATGACCCAGATCATCAATGACCCGGGTCTGCCTTTCACACTGCAGCTGACCCTGGTCGCAACCTGGGTGGTGGACCCGGTACGGACCAGGGATGCACGACCCTGGTTGACCGTTTGACGTCATGCCTGGACCCTGAGTCGCCCCGGCAATAAAGCTGATCATAGGCTCAGTGTGAAAGGGGTATAATTATTGCAAACTCTGGCTTTTTTAACATGAATTATTGACCTTTCAAATCGGATGCATAGTAAATCTACCCCCTGGAGTTTAGTAGAGGAATTACTTCTCTGCCCTTCCCATTTGTTCTCTACATGGATTACTATTCCCTTTAGAAGATGCACTCCTGCCCTGGCACAGTGTGTACATTTAGTGCCAGGTTATTGGCCTGATAGGAAATGGTGCTCGGTACTGAGTATGGCGCATGTGTTTAGTGCTGGCTGCCGACATCAATGCATGGAGTGCCAGGTGATCTTGCTGTCTGTCTCCCAGTATGGTGCACACTCTAACCAGCCAGCCCTCGAGTTTAACAGAGCCCTCGCTCACTCTTAGACCTGGCCCAGTAATGGCGGCTGTTTTAAGAAGACATTGAGACCTGTGTAGTAACTTCTGTAAGTAAGGTTCATTATCTATATATGACTGGGAAAGTAGAACCTGTTGGCATTAAATTCTGTGGGTGAAATGCGGAGCCCATTGTCCTGTAATGGTTATGGGTACTAATGACTGATAAATGCTCTTGTGCAGTGTGGTGACCAATTATCCACTTAATAACTTTCATCCTAGCTTGGAACCTGAGTGGGCAGCTGCTGCCAGTGAAGTCAATGAACAAACCAAAGGGAGAGTTAAGTTGGGTGCAGTTGATGCCACTGTCCACCAAGGCCTCGCCAGTCGTTATGGGGTGAGTAGTACTAAAATTGAACATGTCATTTAAGGGAATAGTCTGCATTTCTCCCAGTGGTAAAGCCATAACAACACCGCAGGGGCCCTATACAGGGAAATTGGCACAATATTGCACGTGTCTCATTTAATGCAGTACACTCTGGGTTCTCCTGTGTATCTTCCTTCCTTACACCTACAGACACATGT